>NW_028328312.1:0-213289 GCF_048544385.1 Mastigoproctus giganteus | reverse complement strand
ATCCTCCCTATGCTTTACTATGGGAAAGTAATAGCATGTCGATTCACTTATTTCATATGAAGGATTTCTACAAAAACCAAGTGTTTCCCACTATATCTACGTGAATGAAGTTAACTGGACCCTTACTTTAAAGAAAGACCCGAAATTAAATTAGTTTTTTCCAGAAAAATTCACCCCTATGCTTTACTATGGGAATATGACCCCATATGGAATAACTTTTTTAATTTCAAGGATTTCGATAAAAACCAAGTGTTTTCTATTAAGTCTTGGTAAGATACGTTAACTGGCTAATTTTTGTAGAGAAATATTGGAAATTAAGTGAGTTGTTGAAGAATGAATTTTCCTCAATGCTTTCCTATGGGACACAAATCGACTTCAGAAAAAGTGTAGAATTTTCTGCATTTTAGAACGAAAATCTTTGATTTTGCCAGTTTTGACACTAATCTCATCTTGAATAATACTCATGGATTTCGATTATAAAACTAATTAAACGTGTAATATAGCTTATTTATAGGTATATTAACATATTATCATCAAGTTTTCAGCAAAATTAAGTTTAATTAAAAAATTGATTTCCCATTGCTCCTATGGGAATCCTCCCTATGCTTTACTATGGGAATGAAAGTGCATGTCGATTCACTTATTTCATATGAAGCATTTCTATAAAAACCAAGTGTTTCAAACTATATCTACGTGAATGAAGTTAACTGGACCCCTTTTTTTAAAGAAACACCCGGAATTAAATAAGTTTTTCCAGAAAAATTCACTTCTATGCTTTACTATGGGAATATGACCACATATGGAATATCGTTTTTAATTACAAGGATTTCGATAAAATAGAAGTGTTTCCCAGTATATCTGCGTGAATGAAGTTAATCTGCCAGATTTTGTAAAGAAATAACGGAAATTAAGTGAGTTTTTTCCAGAAAAATTCACCCCTATGCATTACTATGGGAATGTGACCATGTGGAATATCGTTTTTAATTTGAAGGATTTCGATAAAATAGAAGTGTTTTCCAGTATATCTGCGTGAATCAAGTAAATTTACCAGATTTTGTAAAGAAATAACGGAAATTAAGTCAGTTTTTCCCAGAACAATTCAACCCTATGCTTTACTATGGGAATCCGCCCTATGCTTTACTATGGGAATTTAATAGCATGTCGATTCACTTATTTCATATGAAGGATTTCTATAAAAACCAAGTGTTTCCCACTATATCTACGTGAATGAAGTTAACTGGACCCTTTTTTTAAAGAAACAAACGGAATTAAATAAGTTTTTACAGAAAAATTCACTCCTATGCTATACTATGGGAATATGACCACATATGGAATATCGTTTTTAATTACAAGGATTTCGATAAAATAGAAGTGTTTCCCAGCATACCTGCGTGAATCAAGTATATCTACCAGATTTTGTAAAGAAACAACGGAAATTAAGTGAGTTTTTCCCAGAACAATTCACCCCTATGCTTTACTATGGGGATCCGCCCTGTGCTTTACTATGGGAATCCTCCCTATGCTTTACTATGGGAATGTAATAGCATGTCGATTCACTTATTTCATATGAAGGATTTCTATAAAAACCAAGTATTTCCCACTATATCTACGTGAATGAAGTTAACTGGACACTTACTTTAAAGAAAGACCCGAAATTAAATTAGTTTTTTCCAGAAAAATTCACCCCTATGCTTTACTATGGGAATATGACCCCATATGGAATAACGTTTTTAATTTCAAGGATTTCGATAAAAACCAAGTGTTTTCTATTAAATCTTGGTTAGATACGTTAACTGGCTAATATTTGTAGAGAAATATTGGAAATTAAGTGAGTTGTTGAAGAATGAATTTTCCTCAATGCTTTCCTATGGGACACAAATCGACTTTAGAAAAGTATAGAATTTTCTGCATTTTAGAACGAAAATCTTTGATTTTGCCAGTTTTGACACTAATCTCATCTTGAATAATACTCATGGATTTCGATTATAAAACTAATTAAACGTTTAATATAGCTTATTTATAGGTATATTAACATATTATCATCAAGTTTTCAGCAAAATTAAGTTTAATTAAAAAATTGATTTCCCATTGCTCCTATGGGAATCCTCCCTATGCTTTATTATGGGAATGAAAGTGCATGTCGATTCACTTATTTCATATGAAGCATTTCTATAAAAACCAAGTGTTTTAAACTATATCTACGTGAATGAAGTTAACTGGACCCTTTTTTTAAAGAAACACCCGGAATTAAATAAGTTTTTCCAGAAAAATTCACCCCTATGCTTTACTATGGGAATATGACCACATATGGAATATCGTTTTTAATTACAAGGATTTCGATAAAATAGAAGTGTTTCGGAGTATATCTGCGTGAATTAAGTTAATCTGCCAGATTTTGTAAAGAAATAACGGAAATTAAGTGAGTTTTTTCCAGAAAAATTCACCCCTATGCATTACTATGGGAATGTGACCATGTGGAATATCGTTTTTAATTACAAGGATTTCGATAAAATAGAAGTGTTTCCCAGTATATCTGCGTGAATCAAGTTAATCTGCCAGATTTTGTAATGAAATAACAGAAATTAAGTGAGTTTTTTCCAGAAAAATTCATCCCTATGCATTACTATGGGAATGTGTCCATGTGGAATATCGTTTTTAATTTCAAGGATTTCGATAAAATAGAAGTGTTTTCCAGTATATCTGCGTGAATCAAGTAAATCTACCAGATTTTGTAAAGAAATAACGGAAATTAAGTGAGTTTTTCCCAGAACAATTCACCCCTATGCTTTACTATGGGAATCCTCCCTATGCTTTACTATGGGAATGTAATAGCATTTCGATTCACTTATTTCATATGAAGGATTTCTATAAAAAACAAGTGTTTCCCACTATATCTACGTGAATGAAGTTAACTGGAACCTTACTTTAAAGAAAGACCCGAAATTAAATTAGTTTTTTCCAGAAAAATTCACCCCTATGCTTTACTATGGGAATATGACCCCATATGGAATAACTTTTTTAATTTCAAGGATTTCGATAAAAACCAAGTGTTTTCTATTAAATCTTGGTTAGATAGGTTAACTGGCTAATTTTTGTAGAGAAATATTGGAAATTAAGTGAGTTGTTGAAGAATGAATTTTGCTCTATGCTTTCCTATGGGACACAAATCGACTTTAGAAAAAGTGTAGAATTTTCTGCATATTAGAACGAAAATCTTTGATTTTGCCAGTTTTGACACTAATCTCATCTTGAATAATATTCATGGATTTCGATTATAAAACTAATTAAACGTTTAATATAGCTTATTTATAGGTATATTAACATATTATCATCAAGTTTTCAGCAAAATTAAGTTTAATTAAAAAATTGATTTCCCATTGCTCCTATGGGAATCCTCCCTATGCTTTACTATGGGAATGAAAGTGCATGTCGATTCACTTATTTCATATGAAGCATTTCTATAAAAACCAAGTTTTCCAAACTATATCTACGTGAATGAAGTTAACTGGACCCCTTTTTTTAAAGAAACACCCGGAATTAAATAAGTTTTTCCAGAAAAATTCACTTCTATGCTTTACTATGGGAATATGACCACATATGGAATATCGTTTTTAATTACAAGGATTTCGATAAAATAGAAGTGTTTCCCAGTATATCTGCGTGAATGAAGTTAATCTGCCAGATTTTGTAAAGAAATAACGGAAATTAAGTGAGTTTTTTCCAGAAAAATTCACCCCTATGCATTACTATGGGAATGTGACCATGTGGAATATCGTTTTTAATTTCAAGGATTTCGATAAAATAGAAGTGTTTTCCAGTATATCTGCGTGAATCAAGTAAATTTACCAGATTTTGTAAAGAAATAACGGAAATTAAGTCAGTTTTTCCCAGAACAATTCAACCCTATGCTTTACTATGGGAATCCGCCCTATGCTTTACTATGGGAATGTAATAGCATGTCGATTCACTTATTTCATATGAAGGATTTCTATAAAAACCAAGTGTTTCCCACTATATCTACGTGAATGAAGTTAACTGGACCCTTTTTTTAAAGAAACAAACGGAATTAAATAAGTTTTTACAGAAAAATTCACTCCTATGCTATACTATGGGAATATGACCACATATGGAATATCGTTTTTAATTACAAGGATTTCGATAAAATAGAAGTGTTTCCCAGCATACCTGCGTGAATCAAGTATATCTACCAGAATTTGTAAAGAAATAACGGAAATTAAGTGAGTTTTTCCCAGAACAATTCACCCCTATGCTTTACTATGGGAATCCTCCCTATGCTTTACTATGGGAATGTAATAGCATGTCGATTCACTTATTTCATATGAAGGATTTCTATAAAAACCAAGTGTTTCCCACTATATCTACGTGAATGAAGTTAACTGGACCCTTTTTGTAAAGAAACGAACGGAATTAAATAAGTTTTTCCAGAAAAATTCACCCCAATGCTTTACTATGGGAATATGACCACATATGGAATATCGTTTTTAATTACAAGGATTTCGATAAAATAGAAGTGTTTCCCAGTATACCTGCGTGAATCAAGTATATCTACCAGATCTTGTAAAGAAATAACGGAAATTAAGTGAGTTTTTCCCAGAACAATTCACCCCTATGCTTTACTATGGGAATCCTCCCTATGCTTTATGATGGGAATGTAATAGCATGTCGATTCACTTATTTCATATGAAGGATTTATACAAAAACCAAGTGCTTCCCACTATATCTACGTGAATGAAGTTAACTGGAGCCTTACTTTAAAGAAAGTCCCGAAATTAAATTAGTTTTTTCCAGAAAAATTCACCCCTATGCTTTACTATGGGAACATGACCCCATATGGAATAACTTTTTTAATTTCAAGGATTTCGATAAAAACCAAGTGTTTTCTATTAATTCTTGGTTAGATACGTTAACTGGCTAATTTGTGTAGAGAAATATTGGAAATTAAGTGAGTTGTTGAAGAATGAATTTTCCTCAATGCTTTCCTATGGGACACAAATCGACTTTAGAAAAAGTGTAGAATTTTCTGCATTTTAGAACGAAAATCTTTGATTTTGCCAGTTTTGACACTAATCTCATCTTGAATAATACTCATGGATTTCAATTATAAAACTAATTAAACGTTTAATATAGCTTATTTATAGGTATATTAACATATTATCATCAAGTTTTCAGCAAAATTAAGTTTAATTAAAAAATTGATTTCCCATTGCTCCTATGGGAATCCTCCCTATGCTTTACTATGGGAATGAAAGTGCTTGTCGTTTCACTTATTTCATATGAAGCATTTCTATAAAAACCAAGTGTTTCCAATTATATCTACGGGAATGAAGTTAACTGGACCCTTTTTTTAAAGAAACACCTGGAATTAAATAAGTTTTTCCAGAAAAATTCACCCCTATGCTTTACTATGGGAATATGACCACATATGGAATATCGTTTTTAATTACAAGGATTTCGATAAAATAGAAGTGTTTCCCAGTATATCTGCGTGAATCAAGTTAATCTGCCAGATTTTGTAAAGAAATAACGGAAATTAAGTGAGTTTTTTCCAGAAAAATTCACCCCTATGCATTACTATGGGAATGTGACCATGTGGAATATCGTTTTTAATTTCAAGGATTTCGATAAAATAGAAGTGTTTTCCAGTATATCTGCGTGAATCAAGTAAACCTACCAGATTTTGTAAAGAAATAACTGAAATTAAGTGAGTTTTTCCCAGAACAATTCACCCCTATGCTTTACTATGGGAATCCTCCCTATGCTTTACTATGGGAAAATAATAGCATGTCGATTCACTTATTTCATATGAAGGATTTCTATAAAAACCAAGTGTTTCCCACTATATCTACGTGAATGAAGTTAACTGGACCCTTTTTTTAAAGAAACGAACGGAATTAAATAAGTTTTTCCAGAAAAATTCACCCCTATGCTTTACTATGGGAGTATGACCACATATGGAATATCGTTTTTAATTACAAGGATTTCGATAAAATAGAAGTGTTTCCCAGTATACCTGCGTGAATCAAGTATATCTACCAGAGTTTGTAAAGAAATAACGGAAATTAAGTGAGTTTTTCCCAGAACAATTCACCCCTATGCTTTACTATGGGAATCCTCCCTATGCTTTACTATGGGAAAGTAATAGCATGTCGATTCACTTATTTCATATGAAGGATTTCTACAAAAACCAAGTGTTTCCCACTATATCTACGTGAATGAAGTTAACTGGACCCTTACTTTAAAGAAAGACCCGAAATTAAATTAGTTTTTTCCAGAAAAATTCACCCCTATGCTTTACTATGGGAATATGACCCCATATGGAATAACTTTTTTAATTTCAAGGATTTCGATAAAAACCAAGTGTTTTCTATTAATTCTTGGTTAGATACGTTAACTGGCTAATTTTTGTAGAGAAATATTGGAAATTAAGTGAGTTGTTGAAGAATGAATTTTCCTCAATGCTTTCCTATGGGACACAAATCGACTTCAGAAAAAGTGTAGAATTTTCTGCATTTTAGAACGAAAATCTTTGATTTTGCCAGTTTTGACACTAATCTCATCTTGAATAATACTCATGGATTTCGATTATAAAACTAATTAAACGTGTAATATAGCTTATTTATAGGTATATTAACATATTATCATCAAGTTTTCAGCAAAATTAAGTTTAATTAAAAAATTGATTTCCCATTGCTCCTATGGGAATCCTCCCTATGCTTTACTATGGGAATGAAAGTGCATGTCGATTCACTTATTTCATATGAAGCATTTCTTTAAAAACCAAGTGTTTCCAACTAAATCTACGTGAATGAAGTTAACTGGACCCTTTTTTTAAAGAAACACCTGGAATTAAATAAGTTTTTCCAGAAAAATTCACCCCTATGCTTTACTATGGGAATATGACCACATATGGAATATCGTTTTTAATTACAAGGATTTCGATAAAATAGAAGTGTTTCCCAGTATATCTGCGTGAATCAAGTTAATCTGCCAGATTTTGTAAAGAAATAACGGAAATTAAGTGAGTTTTTTCCAGAAAAATTCACCCCTATGCATTACTATGGGAATGTGACCATGTGGAATATCGTTTTTAATTTCAAGGATTTCGATAAAATAGAAGTGTTTTCCAGTATATCTGCGTGAATCAAGTAAACCTACCAGATTTTGTAAAGAAATAACGGAAATTAAGTGAGTTTTTCCCAGAACAATTCACCCCTATGCTTTACTATGGGAATCCTCCCTATGCTTTACTATGGGAAAGTAATAGCATGTCGATTCACTTATTTCATATGAAGGATTTCTATAAAAACCAAGTGTTTCCCACTATATCTACGTGAATGAAGTTAACTGGACCCTTTTTTTAAAGAAACGAACGGAATTAAATAAGTTTTTCCAGAAAAATTCACCCCTATGCTTTACTATGGGAATATGACCACATATGGAATATCGTTTTTAATTACAAGGATTTCGATAAAATAGAAGTGTTTCCCAGTATACCTGCGTGAATCAAGTATATCTACCAGAGTTTGTAAAGAAATAACGGAAATTAAGTGAGTTTTTCCCAGAACAATTCACCCCTATGCTTTACTATGGGAATCCTCCCTATGCTTTACTATGGGAAAGTAATAGCATGTCGATTCACTTATTTCATATGAAGGATTTCTACAAAAACCAAGTGTTTCCCACTATATCTACGTGAATGAAGTTAACTGGACCCTTACTTTAAAGAAAGACCCGAAATTAAATTAGTTTTTTCCAGAAAAATTCACCCCTATGCTTTACTATGGGAATATGACCCCATATGGAATAACTTTTTTAATTTCAAGGATTTCGATAAAAACCAAGTGTTTTCTATTAAGTCTTGGTAAGATACGTTAACTGGCTAATTTTTGTAGAGAAATATTGGAAATTAAGTGAGTTGTTGAAGAATGAATTTTCCTCAATGCTTTCCTATGGGACACAAATCGACTTCAGAAAAAGTGTAGAATTTTCTGCATTTTAGAACGAAAATCTTTGATTTTGCCAGTTTTGACACTAATCTCATCTTGAATAATACTCATGGATTTCGATTATAAAACTAATTAAACGTGTAATATAGCTTATTTATAGGTATATTAACATATTATCATCAAGTTTTCAGCAAAATTAAGTTTAATTAAAAAATTGATTTCCCATTGCTCCTATGGGAATCCTCCCTATGCTTTACTATGGGAATGAAAGTGCATGTCGATTCACTTATTTCATATGAAGCATTTCTATAAAAACCAAGTGTTTCAAACTATATCTACGTGAATGAAGTTAACTGGACCCCTTTTTTTAAAGAAACACCCGGAATTAAATAAGTTTTTCCAGAAAAATTCACTTCTATGCTTTACTATGGGAATATGACCACATATGGAATATCGTTTTTAATTACAAGGATTTCGATAAAATAGAAGTGTTTCCCAGTATATCTGCGTGAATGAAGTTAATCTGCCAGATTTTGTAAAGAAATAACGGAAATTAAGTGAGTTTTTTCCAGAAAAATTCACCCCTATGCATTACTATGGGAATGTGACCATGTGGAATATCGTTTTTAATTTGAAGGATTTCGATAAAATAGAAGTGTTTTCCAGTATATCTGCGTGAATCAAGTAAATTTACCAGATTTTGTAAAGAAATAACGGAAATTAAGTCAGTTTTTCCCAGAACAATTCAACCCTATGCTTTACTATGGGAATCCGCCCTATGCTTTACTATGGGAATTTAATAGCATGTCGATTCACTTATTTCATATGAAGGATTTCTATAAAAACCAAGTGTTTCCCACTATATCTACGTGAATGAAGTTAACTGGACCCTTTTTTTAAAGAAACAAACGGAATTAAATAAGTTTTTACAGAAAAATTCACTCCTATGCTATACTATGGGAATATGACCACATATGGAATATCGTTTTTAATTACAAGGATTTCGATAAAATAGAAGTGTTTCCCAGCATACCTGCGTGAATCAAGTATATCTACCAGATTTTGTAAAGAAACAACGGAAATTAAGTGAGTTTTTCCCAGAACAATTCACCCCTATGCTTTACTATGGGGATCCGCCCTGTGCTTTACTATGGGAATCCTCCCTATGCTTTACTATGGGAATGTAATAGCATGTCGATTCACTTATTTCATATGAAGGATTTCTATAAAAACCAAGTATTTCCCACTATATCTACGTGAATGAAGTTAACTGGACACTTACTTTAAAGAAAGACCCGAAATTAAATTAGTTTTTTCCAGAAAAATTCACCCCTATGCTTTACTATGGGAATATGACCCCATATGGAATAACGTTTTTAATTTCAAGGATTTCGATAAAAACCAAGTGTTTTCTATTAAATCTTGGTTAGATACGTTAACTGGCTAATATTTGTAGAGAAATATTGGAAATTAAGTGAGTTGTTGAAGAATGAATTTTCCTCAATGCTTTCCTATGGGACACAAATCGACTTTAGAAAAGTATAGAATTTTCTGCATTTTAGAACGAAAATCTTTGATTTTGCCAGTTTTGACACTAATCTCATCTTGAATAATACTCATGGATTTCGATTATAAAACTAATTAAACGTTTAATATAGCTTATTTATAGGTATATTAACATATTATCATCAAGTTTTCAGCAAAATTAAGTTTAATTAAAAAATTGATTTCCCATTGCTCCTATGGGAATCCTCCCTATGCTTTATTATGGGAATGAAAGTGCATGTCGATTCACTTATTTCATATGAAGCATTTCTATAAAAACCAAGTGTTTTAAACTATATCTACGTGAATGAAGTTAACTGGACCCTTTTTTTAAAGAAACACCCGGAATTAAATAAGTTTTTCCAGAAAAATTCACCCCTATGCTTTACTATGGGAATATGACCACATATGGAATATCGTTTTTAATTACAAGGATTTCGATAAAATAGAAGTGTTTCGGAGTATATCTGCGTGAATTAAGTTAATCTGCCAGATTTTGTAAAGAAATAACGGAAATTAAGTGAGTTTTTTCCAGAAAAATTCACCCCTATGCATTACTATGGGAATGTGACCATGTGGAATATCGTTTTTAATTACAAGGATTTCGATAAAATAGAAGTGTTTCCCAGTATATCTGCGTGAATCAAGTTAATCTGCCAGATTTTGTAATGAAATAACAGAAATTAAGTGAGTTTTT
Source organism: Mastigoproctus giganteus (assembly GCF_048544385.1). Lineage (NCBI taxonomy): Eukaryota > Metazoa > Arthropoda > Arachnida > Uropygi > Thelyphonidae > Mastigoproctus > Mastigoproctus giganteus. The sequence continues at coordinate 203,080 of NW_028328312.1, read as the reverse complement.
TCCAGAAAAATTCATCCCTATGCATTACTATGGGAATGTGTCCATGTGGAATATCGTTTTTAATTTCAAGGATTTCGATAAAATAGAAGTGTTTTCCAGTATATCTGCGTGAATCAAGTAAATCTACCAGATTTTGTAAAGAAATAACGGAAATTAAGTGAGTTTTTCCCAGAACAATTCACCCCTATGCTTTACTATGGGAATCCTCCCTATGCTTTACTATGGGAATGTAATAGCATTTCGATTCACTTATTTCATATGAAGGATTTCTATAAAAAACAAGTGTTTCCCACTATATCTACGTGAATGAAGTTAACTGGAACCTTACTTTAAAGAAAGACCCGAAATTAAATTAGTTTTTTCCAGAAAAATTCACCCCTATGCTTTACTATGGGAATATGACCCCATATGGAATAACTTTTTTAATTTCAAGGATTTCGATAAAAACCAAGTGTTTTCTATTAAATCTTGGTTAGATAGGTTAACTGGCTAATTTTTGTAGAGAAATATTGGAAATTAAGTGAGTTGTTGAAGAATGAATTTTGCTCTATGCTTTCCTATGGGACACAAATCGACTTTAGAAAAAGTGTAGAATTTTCTGCATATTAGAACGAAAATCTTTGATTTTGCCAGTTTTGACACTAATCTCATCTTGAATAATATTCATGGATTTCGATTATAAAACTAATTAAACGTTTAATATAGCTTATTTATAGGTATATTAACATATTATCATCAAGTTTTCAGCAAAATTAAGTTTAATTAAAAAATTGATTTCCCATTGCTCCTATGGGAATCCTCCCTATGCTTTACTATGGGAATGAAAGTGCATGTCGATTCACTTATTTCATATGAAGCATTTCTATAAAAACCAAGTTTTCCAAACTATATCTACGTGAATGAAGTTAACTGGACCCCTTTTTTTAAAGAAACACCCGGAATTAAATAAGTTTTTCCAGAAAAATTCACTTCTATGCTTTACTATGGGAATATGACCACATATGGAATATCGTTTTTAATTACAAGGATTTCGATAAAATAGAAGTGTTTCCCAGTATATCTGCGTGAATGAAGTTAATCTGCCAGATTTTGTAAAGAAATAACGGAAATTAAGTGAGTTTTTTCCAGAAAAATTCACCCCTATGCATTACTATGGGAATGTGACCATGTGGAATATCGTTTTTAATTTCAAGGATTTCGATAAAATAGAAGTGTTTTCCAGTATATCTGCGTGAATCAAGTAAATTTACCAGATTTTGTAAAGAAATAACGGAAATTAAGTCAGTTTTTCCCAGAACAATTCAACCCTATGCTTTACTATGGGAATCCGCCCTATGCTTTACTATGGGAATGTAATAGCATGTCGATTCACTTATTTCATATGAAGGATTTCTATAAAAACCAAGTGTTTCCCACTATATCTACGTGAATGAAGTTAACTGGACCCTTTTTTTAAAGAAACAAACGGAATTAAATAAGTTTTTACAGAAAAATTCACTCCTATGCTATACTATGGGAATATGACCACATATGGAATATCGTTTTTAATTACAAGGATTTCGATAAAATAGAAGTGTTTCCCAGCATACCTGCGTGAATCAAGTATATCTACCAGAATTTGTAAAGAAATAACGGAAATTAAGTGAGTTTTTCCCAGAACAATTCACCCCTATGCTTTACTATGGGAATCCTCCCTATGCTTTACTATGGGAATGTAATAGCATGTCGATTCACTTATTTCATATGAAGGATTTCTATAAAAACCAAGTGTTTCCCACTATATCTACGTGAATGAAGTTAACTGGACCCTTTTTGTAAAGAAACGAACGGAATTAAATAAGTTTTTCCAGAAAAATTCACCCCAATGCTTTACTATGGGAATATGACCACATATGGAATATCGTTTTTAATTACAAGGATTTCGATAAAATAGAAGTGTTTCCCAGTATACCTGCGTGAATCAAGTATATCTACCAGATCTTGTAAAGAAATAACGGAAATTAAGTGAGTTTTTCCCAGAACAATTCACCCCTATGCTTTACTATGGGAATCCTCCCTATGCTTTATGATGGGAATGTAATAGCATGTCGATTCACTTATTTCATATGAAGGATTTATACAAAAACCAAGTGCTTCCCACTATATCTACGTGAATGAAGTTAACTGGAGCCTTACTTTAAAGAAAGTCCCGAAATTAAATTAGTTTTTTCCAGAAAAATTCACCCCTATGCTTTACTATGGGAACATGACCCCATATGGAATAACTTTTTTAATTTCAAGGATTTCGATAAAAACCAAGTGTTTTCTATTAATTCTTGGTTAGATACGTTAACTGGCTAATTTGTGTAGAGAAATATTGGAAATTAAGTGAGTTGTTGAAGAATGAATTTTCCTCAATGCTTTCCTATGGGACACAAATCGACTTTAGAAAAAGTGTAGAATTTTCTGCATTTTAGAACGAAAATCTTTGATTTTGCCAGTTTTGACACTAATCTCATCTTGAATAATACTCATGGATTTCAATTATAAAACTAATTAAACGTTTAATATAGCTTATTTATAGGTATATTAACATATTATCATCAAGTTTTCAGCAAAATTAAGTTTAATTAAAAAATTGATTTCCCATTGCTCCTATGGGAATCCTCCCTATGCTTTACTATGGGAATGAAAGTGCTTGTCGTTTCACTTATTTCATATGAAGCATTTCTATAAAAACCAAGTGTTTCCAATTATATCTACGGGAATGAAGTTAACTGGACCCTTTTTTTAAAGAAACACCTGGAATTAAATAAGTTTTTCCAGAAAAATTCACCCCTATGCTTTACTATGGGAATATGACCACATATGGAATATCGTTTTTAATTACAAGGATTTCGATAAAATAGAAGTGTTTCCCAGTATATCTGCGTGAATCAAGTTAATCAGCCAGATTTTGTAAAGAAATAACGGAAATGAAGTGAGTTTTTTCCAGAAAAATTCACCCCTATGCATTACTATGGGAATGTGACCATGTGGTATATCGTTTTTAATTTCAAGGATTTCGATAAAATAGAAGTGTTTTCCAGTAAATCTGCGTGAATCAAGTAAATCTACCAGATTTTGTAAAGAAATAACGGAAATTAAGTGAGTTTTTCCCAGAACAATTCACCCCTATGCTTTACTATGGGAATCCTCCCTATGCTTTACTATGGGAATGTAATAACATGTCGATTCACTTATTTCATATGAAGGATTTCTATAAAAACCAAGTGTTTCCCACTATATCTACGTGAATGAAGTTAACTGGACCCTTTCTGTAAAGAAACGAACGGAATTAAATAAGTTTTTCCAGAAAAATTCACCCCTATGCTTTACTATGGGAATATGACCACATATGGAATATCGTTTTTAATTACAAGGATTTCGATAAAATAGAAGTGTTTCCCAGTATACCTGCGTGAATCAAGTATATCTACCAGATTTTGTAAAGAAATAACGGAAATTAAGTGAGTTTTTCCCAGAACAATTCATCCCTATGCTTTACTATGGGAATCCTCCCTACGCTTTACTATGGGAATGTAATAGCATGTCGATTCACTTATTTCATATGAAGGATTTATACAAAAACCAAGTGTTTCCCACTATATCTACGTGAATGAAGTTAACTGGACACTTACTTTAAAGAAAGACCCGAAATTAAATTAGTTTTTTCCAGAAAAATTCACCCCTATGCTTTACTATGGGAATATGACCCCATATGGAATAACTTTTTTAATTTCAAGGATTTCGATAAAAACCAAGTGTGTTCTATTAATTCTTGGTTAGATACGTTAACTGGCTAATTTTTGTAGAGAAATATTTGAAATTAAGTGAGTTGTTGAAGAATGAATTTTCCTCAATGCTTTCCTATGGGACACAAATCGACTTTAGAAAAAGTGTAAAATTTTCTGCATTTTAGAACGAAAATCTTTGATTTTGCCAGTTTTGACACTAATCTCATCTTGAATAATACTCATGGATTTCGATTATAAAACTAATTAAACGTTTAATATAGCTTATTTATAGGTATATTAACATATTTTCATCAAGTTTTCAGCAAAATTAAGTTTAATTAAAAAATTGAGTTCCCATTGCTCCTATGGGAATCCTCCCTATGCTTTACTATGGGAATGAAAGTGCATGTCGATTCACTTATTTCATATGAAGCATTTCTATAAAAACCAAGTGTTTCCAACTATATCTACGTGAATGAAGTTAACTGGACCCTTTTTTTAAAGAAACACCTGGAATTAAATAAGTTTTTCCAGAAAAATTCACCCCTATGCTTTACTATGGGAATATGACCACATATGGAATATCGTTTTTAATTACAAGGATTTCGATAAAATAGAAGTGTTTCCCAGTATATCTGCGTGAATCAAGTTAATCTGCCAGATTTTGTAAAGAAATAACGGAAATTAAGTGAGTTTTTTCCAGAAAAATTCACCCCTATGCATTACTATGGGAATGTGACCATGTGGAATATCGTTTTTAATTTCAAGGATTTCGATAAAATAGAAGTGTTTTCCAGTATATCTGCGTGAATCAAGTAAATCTACCAGATTTTGTAAAGAAATAACGGAAATTAAGTGAGTTTTTCCCAGAACAATTCACCCCTATGCTTTACTATGGGAATCCTCCCTATGCTTTACTATGGGAATGTAATAACATGTCGATTCACTTATTTCATATGAAGGATTTCTATAAAAACCAAGTGTTTCCCACTATATCTACGTGAATGAAGTTAACTGGACACTTACTTTAAAGAAAGACCCGAAATTAAATTAGTTTTTTCCAGAAAAATTCACCCCTATGCTTTACTATGGGAATATGACCCCATATGGAATAACGTTTTTAATTTCAAGGATTTCGATAAAAACCAAGTGTTTTCTATTAAATCTTGGTTAGATACGTTAACTGGCTAATATTTGTAGAGAAATATTGGAAATTAAGTGAGTTGTTGAAGAATGAATTTTCCTCAATGCTTTCCTATGGGACACAAATCGACTTTAGAAAAGTATAGAATTTTCTGCATTTTAGAACGAAAATCTTTGATTTTGCCAGTTTTGACACTCTCATCTTGAATAATACTCATGGATTTCGATTATAAAACTAATTAAACGTTTAATATAGCTTATTTATAGGTATATTAACATATTATCATCAAGTTTTCAGCAAAATTAAGTTTAATTAAAAAATTGATTTCCCATTGCTCCTATGGGAATCCTCCCTATGCTTTATTATGGGAATGAAAGTGCATGTCGATTCACTTATTTCATATGAAGCATTTCTATAAAAACCAAGTGTTTTAAACTATATCTACGTGAATGAAGTTAACTGGACCCTTTTTTTAAAGAAACACCCGGAATTAAATAAGTTTTTCCAGAAAAATTCACCCCTATGCTTTACTATGGGAATATGACCACATATGGAATATCGTTTTTAATTACAAGGATTTCGATAAAATAGAAGTGTTTCGGAGTATATCTGCGTGAATGAAGTTAATCTGCCAGATTTTGTAAAGAAATAACGGAAATTAAGTGAGTTTTTTCCAGAAAAATTCACCCCTATGCATTACTATGGGAATGTGACCATGTGGAATATCGTTTTTAATTACAAGGATTTCGATAAAATAGAAGTGTTTCCCAGTATATCTGCGTGAATCAAGTTAATCTGCCAGATTTTGTAATGAAATAACAGAAATTAAGTGAGTTTTTTCCAGAAAAATTCACCCCTATGCATTACTATGGGAATGTGTCCATGTGGGATATCGTTTTTAATTTCAAGGATTTCGATAAAATAGAAGTGTTTTCCAGTATATCTGCGTGAATCAAGTAAATCTACCAGATTTTGTAAAGAAATAACGGAAATTAAGTGAGTTTTTCCCAGAACAATTCACCCCTATGCTTTACTATGGGAATCCTCCCTATGCTTTACTATGGGAATGTAATAGCATTTCGATTCACTTATTTCATATGAAGGATTTCTATAAAAAACAAGTGTTTCCCACTATATCTACGTGAATGAAGTTAACTGGAACCTTACTTTAAAGAAAGACCCGAAATTAAATTAGTTTTTTCCAGAAAAATTCACCCCTATGCTTTACTATGGGAATATGACCCCATATGGAATAACTTTTTTAATTTCAAGGATTTCGATAAAAACCAAGTGTTTTCTATTAAATCTTGGTTAGGTAGGTTAACTGGCTAATTTTTGTAGAGAAATATTGGAAATTAAGTGAGTTGTTGAAGAATGAATTTTGCTCTATGCTTTCCTATGGGACACAAATCGACTTTAGAAAAAGTGTAGAATTTTGTGCATATTAGAACGAAAATCTTTGATTTTGCCAGTTTTGACACTAATCTCATCTTGAATAATATTCATGGATTTCGATTATAAAACTAATTAAACGTTTAATATAGCTTATTTATAGGTATATTAACATATTATCATCAAGTTTTCAGCAAAATTAAGTTTAATTAAAAAATTGATTTCCCATTGCTCCTATGGGAATCCTCCCTATGCTTTACTATGGGAATGAAAGTGCATGTCGATTCACTTATTTCATATGAAGCATTTCTATAAAAACCAAGTGTTTCAAACTATATCTACGTGAATGAAGTTAACTGGACCCCTTTTTTAAAAGAAACACCCGGAATTAAATAAGTTTTTCCAGAAAAATTCACTTCTATGCTTTACTATGGGAATATGACCACATATGGAATATCGTTTTTAATTACAAGGATTTCGATAAAATAGAACTGTTTCCCAGTATATCTGCGTGAATGAAGTTAATCTGCCAGATTTTGTAAAGAAATAACGGAAATTAAGTGAGTTTTTTCCAGAAAAATTCACCCCTATGCATTACTATGGGAATGTGACCATGTGGAATATCGTTTTTAATTTGAAGGATTTCGATAAAATAGAAGTGTTTTCCAGTATATCTGCGTGAATCAAGTAAATTTACCAGATTTTGTAAAGAAATAACGGAAATTAAGTCAGTTTTTCCCAGAACAATTCAACCCTATGCTTTACTATGGGAATCCGCCCTATGCTTTACTATGGGAATGTAATAGCATGTCGATTCACTTATTTCATATGAAGGATTTCTATAAAAACCAAGTGTTTCCCACTACATCTACGTGAATGAAGTTAACTGGACCCTTTTTTTAAAGAAACAAACGGAATTAAATAAGTTTTTACAGAAAAATTCACTCCTATGCTATACTATGGGAATATGACCACATATGGAATATCGTTTTTAATTACAAGGATTTCGATAAAATAGAAGTGTTTCCCAGCATACCTGCGTGAATCAAGTATATCTACCAGATTTTGTAAAGAAATAACGGAAATTAAGTGAGTTTTTCCCAGAACAATTCATCCCTATGCTTTACTATGGGAATCCTCCCTATGCTTTACTATGGGAATGTAATAGCATGTCGATTCACTTATTTCATATGAAGGATTTCTATAAAAACCAAGTGTTTCCCACTATATCTACGTGAATGAAGTTAACTGGACCCTTTTTGTAAAGAAACGAACGGAATTAAATAAGTTTTTCCAGAAAAATTCACCCCAATGCTTTACTATGGGAATATGACCACATATGGAATATCGTTTTTAATTACAAGGATTTCGATAAAATAGAAGTGTTTCCCAGTATACCTGCGTGAATCAAGTATATCTGCCAGATTTTGTAAAGAAATAACGGAAATTAAGTGAGTTTTTCCCAGAACAATTCACCCCTATGCTTTACTATGGGAATCCTCCCTATGCTTTACGATGGGAATGTAATAGCATGTCGATTCACTTATTTCATATGAAGGATTTATACAAAAACCAAGTGCTTCCCACTATATCTACGTGAATGAAGTTAACTGGAGCCTTACTTTAAAGAAAGTCCCGAAATTAAATTAGTTTTTTCCAGAAAAATTCACCCCTATGCTTTACTATGGGAACATGACCCCATATGGAATAACTTTTTTAATTTCAAGGATTTCGATAAAAACCAAGTGTTTTCTATTAATTCTTGGTTAGATACGTTAACTGGCTAATTTGTGTAGAGAAATATTGGAAATTAAGTGAGTTGTTGAAGAATGAATTTTCCTCAATGCTTTCCTATGGGACACAAATCGACTTTAGAAAAAGTGTAGAATTTTCTGCATTTTAGAACGAAAATCTTTGATTTTGCCAGTTTTGACACTAATCTCATCTTGAATAATACTCATGGATTTCAATTATAAAACTAATTAAAGGTTTAATATAGCTTATTCATAGGTATATTAACATATTATCATCAAGTTTTCAGCAAAATTAAGTTTAATTAAAAAATTGATTTCCCATTGCTCCTAGGGGAATCCTCCCTATGCTTTACTATGGGAATGAAAGTGCTTGTCGTTTCACTTATTTCATATGAAGCATTTCTATAAAAACCAAGTGTTTCCAATTATATCTACGGGAATGAAGTTAACTGGACCCTTTTTTTAAAGAAACACCTGGAATTAAATAAGTTTTTCCAGAAAAATTCACCCCTATGCTTTACTATGGGAATATGACCACATATGGAATATCGTTTTTAATTACAAGGATTTCGATAAAATAGAAGTGTTTCCCAGTATATCTGCGTGAATCAAGTTAATCAGCCAGATTTTGTAAAGAAATAACGGAAATGAAGTGAGTTTTTTCCAGAAAAATTCACCCCTATGCATTACTATGGGAATGTGACCATGTGGTATATCGTTTTTAATTTCAAGGATTTCGATAAAATAGAAGTGTTTTCCAGTATATCTTCGTGAATCAAGTAAATCTACCAGATTTTGTAAAGAAATAACGGAAATTAAGTGAGTTTTTCCCAGAACAATTCACCCCTATGCTTTACTATGGGAATCCTCCCTATGCTTTACTATGGGAATGTAATAACATGTCGATTCACTTATTTCATATGAAGGATTTCTATAAAAACCAAGTGTTTCCCACTATATCTACGTGAATGAAGTTAACTGGACCCTTTCTGTAAAGAAACGAACGGAATTAAATAAGTTTTTCCAGAAAAATTCACCCCTATGCTTTACTATGGGAATATGACCACATATGGAATATCGTTTTTAATTACAAGGATTTCGATAAAATAGAACTGTTTCCCAGTATACCTGCGTGAATCAAGTATATCTACCAGATTTTGTAAAGAAATAACGGAAATTAAGTGAGTTTTTCCCAGAACAATTCATCCCTATGCTTTACTATGGGAATCCTCCCTACGCTTTACTATGGGAATGTAATAGCATGTCGATTCACTTATTTCATATGAAGGATTTATACAAAAACCAAGTGTTTCCCACTATATCTACGTGAATGAAGTTAACTGGACACTTACTTTAAAGAAAGACCCGAAATTAAATTAGTTTTTTCCAGAAAAATTCACCCCTATGCTTTACTATGGGAATATGACCCCATATGGAATAACTTTTTTAATTTCAAGGATTTCGATAAAAACCAAGTGTTTTCTATTAATTCTTGGTTAGATACGTTAACTGGCTAATTTTTGTAGAGAAATATTGGAAATTAAGTGAGTTGTTGAAGAATGAATTTTCCTCAATGCTTTCCTATGGGACACAAATCGACTTTAGAAAAAGTTTAAAATTTTCTGCATTTTAGAACGAAAATCTTTGATTTTGCCAGTTTTGACACTAATCTCATCTTGAATAATACTCATGGATTTCGATTATAAAACTAATTAAACGTTTAATATAGCTTATTTATAGGTATATTAACATATTTTCATCAAGTTTTCAGCAAAATTAAGTTTAATTAAAAAATTGAGTTCCCATTGCTCCTATGGGAATCCTCCCTATGCTTTACTATGGGAATGAAAGTGCATGTCGATTCACTTATTTCATATGAAGCATTTCTATAAAAACCAAGTGTTTCCAACTATATCTACGTGAATGAAGTTAACTGGACCCCTTTTTTTAAAGAAACACCCGGAATTAAATAAGTTTTTCCAGAAAAATTCACTTCTATGCTTTACTATGGGAATATGACCACATATGGAATATCGTTTTTAATTACAAGGATTTCGATAAAATAGAAGTGTTTCCCAGTATATCTGCGTGAATGAAGTTAATCTGCCAGATTTTGTAAAGAAATAACGGAAATTAAGTGAGTTTTTTCCAGAAAAATTCACCCCTATGCATTACTATGGGAATGTGACCATGTGGAATATCGTTTTTAATTTCAAGGATTTCGATAAAATAGAAGTGTTTTCCAGTATATCTGCGTGAATCAAGTAAATTTACCAGATTTTGTAAAGAAATAACGGAAATTAAGTCAGTTTTTCCCAGAACAATTCAACCCTATGCTTTACTATGGGAATCCGCCCTATGCTTTACTATGGGAATGTAATAGCATGTCGATTCACTTATTTCATATGAAGGATTTCTATAAAAACCAAGTGTTTCCCACTATATCTACGTGAATGAAGTTAACTGGACCCTTTTTTTAAAGAAACAAACGGAATTAAATAAGTTTTTACAGAAAAATTCACTCCTATGCTATACTATGGGAATATGACCACATATGGAATATCGTTTTTAATTACAAGGATTTCGATAAAATAGAAGTGTTTCCCAGCATACCCTGCGTGAATCAAGTATATCTACCAGAATTTGTAAAGAAATAACGGAAATTAAGTGAGTTTTTCCCAGAACAATTCACCCCTATGCTTTACTATGGGAATCCTCCCTATGCTTTACTATGGGAATGTAATAGCATGTCGATTCACTTATTTCATATGAAGGATTTCTATAAAAACCAAGTGTTTCCCACTATATCTACGTGAATGAAGTTAACTGGACCCTTTTTGTAAAGAAACGAACGGAATTAAATAAGTTTTTCCAGAAAAATTCACCCCAATGCTTTACTATGGGAATATGACCACATATGGAATATCGTTTTAATTACAAGGATTTCGATAAAATAGAAGTGTTTCCCAGTATACCTGCGTGAATCAAGTAATATCTACCAGATCTTGTAAAGAAATAACGGAAATTAAGTGAGTTTTTCCCAGAACAATTCACCCCTATGCTTTACTATGGGAATCCTCCCTATGCTTTACGATGGGAATGTAATAGCATGTCGATTCACTTATTTCATATGAAGGATTTATACAAAAACCAAGTGCTTCCCACTATATCTACGTGAATGAAGTTAACTGGAGCCTTACTTTAAAGAAAGTCCCGAAATTAAATTAGTTTTTTTCCAGAAAAATTCACCCCTATGCTTTACTATGGGAACATGACCCCATATGGAGTAACTTTTTTAATTTCAAGGATTTCGATAAAAACCAAGTGTTTTCTATTAATTCTTGGTTAGATACGTTAACTGGCTAATTTGTGTAGAGAAATATTGGAAATTAAGTGAGTTGTTGAAGAATGAATTTTCCTCAATGCTTTCCTATGGGACACAAATCGACTTTAGAAAAAGTGTAGAATTTTCTGCATTTTAGAACGAAAATCTTTGATTTTGCCAGTTTTGACACTAATCTCATCTTGAATAATACTCATGGATTTCAATTATAAAACTAATTAAACGTTTAATATAGCTTATTTATAGGTATATTAACATATTATCATCAAGTTTTCAGCAAAATTAAGTTTAATTAAAAAATTGATTTCCCATTGCTCCTATGGGAATCCTCCCTATGCTTTACTATGGGAATGAAAGTGCTTGTCGTTTCACTTATTTCATATGAAGCATTTCTATAAAAACCAAGTGTTTCCAATTATATCTACGGGAATGAAGTTAACTGGACCCTTTTTTTAAAGAAACACCTGGAATTAAATAAGTTTTTCCAGAAAAATTCACCCCTATGCTTTACTATGGGAATATGACCACATATGGAATATCGTTTTTAATTACAAGGATTTCGATAAAATAGAAGTGTTTCCCAGTATATCTGCGTGAATCAAGTTAATCAGCCAGATTTTGTAAAGAAATAACGGAAATGAAGTGAGTTTTTTCCAGAAAAATTCACCCCTATGCATTACTATGGGAATGTGACCATGTGGTATATCGTTTTTAATTTCAAGGATTTCGATAAAATAGAAGTGTTTTCCAGTAAATCTGCGTGAATCAAGTAAATCTACCAGATTTTGTAAAGAAATAACGGAAATTAAGTGAGTTTTTCCCAGAACAATTCACCCCTATGCTTTACTATGGGAATCCTCCCTATGCTTTACTATGGGAATGTAATAACATGTCGATTCACTTATTTCATATGAAGGATTTCTATAAAAACCAAGTGTTTCCCACTATATCTACGTGAATGAAGTTAACTGGACCCTTTCTGTAAAGAAACGAACGGAATTAAATAAGTTTTTCCAGAAAAATTCACCCCTATGCTTTACTATGGGAATATGACCACATATGGAATATCGTTTTTAATTACAAGGATTTCGATAAAATAGAAGTGTTTCCCAGTATACCTGCGTGAATCAAGTATATCTACCAGATTTTGTAAAGAAATAACGGAAATTAAGTGAGTTTTTCCCAGAACAATTCATCCCTATGCTTTACTATGGGAATCCTCCCTACGCTTTACTATGGGAATGTAATAGCATGTCGATTCACTTATTTCATATGAAGGATTTATACAAAAACCAAGTGTTTCCCACTATATCTACGTGAATGAAGTTAACTGGACACTTACTTTAAAGAAAGACCCGAAATTAAATTAGTTTTTTCCAGAAAAATTCACCCCTATGCTTTACTATGGGAATATGACCCCATATGGAATAACTTTTTTAATTTCAAGGATTTCGATAAAAACCAAGTGTTTTCTATTAATTCTTGGTTAGATACGTTAACTGGCTAATTTTTGTAGAGAAATATTGGAAATTAAGTGAGTTGTTGAAGAATGAATTTTCCTCAATGCTTTCCTATGGGACACAAATCGACTTTAGAAAAAGTGTAAAATTTTCTGCATTTTAGAACGAAAATCTTTGATTTTGCCAGTTTTGACACTAATCTCATCTTGAATAATACTCATGGATTTCGATTATAAAACTAATTAAACGTTTAATATAGCTTATTTATAGGTATATTAACATATTTTCATCAAGTTTTCAGCAAAATTAAGTTTAATTAAAAAATTGAGTTCCCATTGCTCCTATGGGAATCCTCCCTATGCTTTACTATGGGAATGAAAGTGCATGTCGATTCACTTATTTCATATGAAGCATTTCTATAAAAACCAAGTGTTTCCAACTATATCTACGTGAATGAAGTTAACTGGACCCTTTTTTTAAAGAAACACCTGGAATTAAATAAGTTTTTCCAGAAAAATTCACCCCTATGCTTTACTATGGGAATATGACCACATATGGAATATCGTTTTTAATTACAAGGATTTCGATAAAATAGAAGTGTTTCCCAGTATATCTGCGTGAATCAAGTTAATCTGCCAGATTTTGTAAAGAAATAACGGAAATTAAGTGAGTTTTTTCCAGAAAAATTCACCCCTATGCATTACTATGGGAATGTGACCATGTGGAATATCGTTTTTAATTTCAAGGATTTCGATAAAATAGAAGTGTTTTCCAGTATATCTGCGTGAATCAAGTAAATCTACCAGATTTTGTAAAGAAATAACGGAAATTAAGTGAGTTTTTCCCAGAACAATTCACCCCTATGCTTTACTATGGGAATCCTCCCTATGCTTTACTATGGGAATGTAATAACATGTCGATTCACTTATTTCATATGAAGGATTTCTATAAAAACCAAGTGTTTCCCACTATATCTACGTGAATGAAGTTAACTGGACACTTACTTTAAAGAAAGACCCGAAATTAAATTAGTTTTTTCCAGAAAAATTCACCCCTATGCTTTACTATGGGAATATGACCCCATATGGAATAACGTTTTTAATTTCAAGGATTTCGATAAAAACCAAGTGTTTTCTATTAAATCTTGGTTAGATACGTTAACTGGCTAATATTTGTAGAGAAATATTGGAAATTAAGTGAGTTGTTGAAGAATGAATTTTCCTCAATGCTTTCCTATGGGACACAAATCGACTTTAGAAAAGTATAGAATTTTCTGCATTTTAGAACGAAAATCTTTGATTTTGCCAGTTTTGACACTAATCTCATCTTGAATAATACTCATGGATTTCGATTATAAAACTAATTAAACGTTTAATATAGCTTATTTATAGGTATATTAACATATTATCATCAAGTTTTCAGCAAAATTAAGTTTAATTAAAAAATTGATTTCCCATTGCTCCTATGGGAATCCTCCCTATGCTTTATTATGGGAATGAAAGTGCATGTCGATTCACTTATTTCATATGAAGCATTTCTATAAAAACCAAGTGTTTTAAACTATATCTACGTGAATGAAGTTAACTGGACCCTTTTTTTAAAGAAACACCCGGAATTAAATAAGTTTTTCCAGAAAAATTCACCCCTATGCTTTACTATGGGAATATGACCACATATGGAATATCGTTTTTAATTACAAGGATTTCGATAAAATAGAAGTGTTTCGGAGTATATCTGCGTGAATGAAGTTAATCTGCCAGATTTTGTAAAGAAATAACGGAAATTAAGTGAGTTTTTTCCAGAAAAATTCACCCCTATGCATTACTATGGGAATGTGACCATGTGGAATATCGTTTTTAATTACAAGGATTTCGATAAAATAGAAGTGTTTCCCAGTATATCTGCGTGAATCAAGTTAATCTGCCAGATTTTGTAATGAAATAACAGAAATTAAGTGAGTTTTTTCCAGAAAAATTCACCCCTATGCATTACTATGGGAATGTGTCCATGTGGAATATCGTTTTTAATTTCAAGGATTTCGATAAAATAGAAGTGTTTTCCAGTATATCTGCGTGAATCAAGTAAATCTACCAGATTTTGTAAAGAAATAACGGAAATTAAGTGAGTTTTTCCCAGAACAATTCACCCCTATGCTTTACTATGGGAATCCTCCCTATGCTTTACTATGGGAATGTAATAGCATTTCGATTCACTTATTTCATATGAAGGATTTCTATAAAAAACAAGTGTTTCCCACTATATCTACGTGAATGAAGTTAACTGGAACCTTACTTTAAAGAAAGACCCGAAATTAAATTAGTTTTTTCCAGAAAAATTCACCCCTATGCTTTACTATGGGAATATGACCCCATATGGAATAACTTTTTTAATTTCAAGGATTTCGATAAAAACCAAGTGTTTTCTATTAAATCTTGGTTAGGTAGGTTAACTGGCTAATTTTTGTAGAGAAATATTGGAAATTAAGTGAGTTGTTGAAGAATGAATTTTGCTCTATGCTTTCCTATGGGACACAAATCGACTTTAGAAAAAGTGTAGAATTTTGTGCATATTAGAACGAAAATCTTTGATTTTGCCAGTTTTGACACTAATCTCATCTTGAATAATATTCATGGATTTCGATTATAAAACTAATTAAACGTTTAATATAGCTTATTTATAGGTATATTAACATATTATCATCAAGTTTTCAGCAAAATTAAGTTTAATTAAAAAATTGATTTCCCATTGCTCCTAAGGGAATCCTCCCTATGCTTTACTATGGGAATGAAAGTGCATGTCGATTCACTTATTTCATATGAAGCATTTCTATAAAAACCAAGTGTTTCAAACTATATCTACGTGAATGAAGTTAACTGGACCCCTTTTTTAAAAGAAACACCAGGAATTAAATAAGTTTTTCCAGAAAAATTCACTTCTATGCTTTACTATGGGAATATGACCACATATGGTATATCGTTTTTAATTACAAGGATTTCGATAAAATAGAACTGTTTCCCAGTATATCTGCGTGAATGAAGTTAATCTGCCAGATTTTGTAAAGAAATAACGGAAATTAAGTGAGTTTGTTCCAGAAAAATTCACCCCTATGCATTACTATGGGAATGTGACCATGTGGAATATCGTTTTTAATTTGAAGGATTTCGATAAAATAGAAGTGTTTTCCAGTATATCTGCGTGAATCAAGTAAACCTACCAGATTTTGTAAAGAAATAACTGAAATTAAGTGAGTTTTTCCCAGAACAATTCACCCCTATGCTTTACTATGGGAATCCTCCCTATGCTTTACTATGGGAAAATAATAGCATGTCGATTCACTTATTTCATATGAAGGATTTCTATAAAAACCAAGTGTTTCCCACTATATCTACGTGAATGAAGTTAACTGGACCCTTTTTTTAAAGAAACGAACGGAATTAAATAAGTTTTTCCAGAAAAATTCACCCCTATGCTTTACTATGGGAATATGACCACATATGGAATATCGTTTTTAATTACAAGGATTTCGATAAAATAGAAGTGTTTCCCAGTATACCTGCGTGAATCAAGTATATCTACCAGAGTTTGTAAAGAAATAACGGAAATTAAGTGAGTTTTTCCCAGAACAATTCACCCCTATGCTTTACTATGGGAATCCTCCCTATGCTTTACTATGGGAAAGTAATAGCATGTCGATTCACTTATTTCATATGAAGGATTTCTACAAAAACCAAGTGTTTCCCACTATATCTACGTGAATGAAGTTAACTGGACCCTTACTTTAAAGAAAGACCCGAAATTAAATTAGTTTTTTCCAGAAAAATTCACCCCTATGCTTTACTATGGGAATATGACCCCATATGGAATAACTTTTTTAATTTCAAGGATTTCGATAAAAACCAAGTGTTTTCTATTAATTCTTGGTTAGATACGTTAACTGGCTAATTTTTGTAGAGAAATATTGGAAATTAAGTGAGTTGTTGAAGAATGAATTTTCCTCAATGCTTTCCTATGGGACACAAATCGACTTCAGAAAAAGTGTAGAATTTTCTGCATTTTAGAACGAAAATCTTTGATTTTGCCAGTTTTGACACTAATCTCATCTTGAATAATACTCATGGATTTCGATTATAAAACTAATTAAACGTGTAATATAGCTTATTTATAGGTATATTAATATATTATCATCAAGTTTTCAGCAAAATTAAGTTTAATTAAAAAATTGATTTCCCATTGCTCCTATGGGAATCCTCCCTATGCTTTACTATGGGAATGAAAGTGCATGTCGATTCACTTATTTCATATGAAGCATTTCTTTAAAAACCAAGTGTTTCCAACTAAATCTACGTGAATGAAGTTAACTGGACCCTTTTTTTAAAGAAACACCTGGAATTAAATAAGTTTTTCCAGAAAAATTCACCCCTATGCTTTACTATGGGAATATGACCACATATGGAATATCGTTTTTAATTACAAGGATTTCGATAAAATAGAAGTGTTTCCCAGTATATCTGCGTGAATCAAGTTAATCTGCCAGATTTTGTAAAGAAATAACGGAAATTAAGTGAGTTTTTTCCAGAAAAATTCACCCCTATGCATTACTATGGGAATGTGACCATGTGGAATATCGTTTTTAATTTCAAGGATTTCGATAAAATAGAAGTGTTTTCCAGTATATCTGCGTGAATCAAGTAAACCTACCAGATTTTGTAAAGAAATAACGGAAATTAAGTGAGTTTTTCCCAGAACAATTCACCCCTATGCTTTACTATGGGAATCCTCCCTATGCTTTACTAGGGGAAAGTAATAGCATGTCGATTCACTTATTTCATATGAAGGATTTCTATAAAAACCAAGTGTTTCCCACTATATCTACGTGAATGAAGTTAACTGGACCCTTTTTTTAAAGAAACGAACGGAATTAAATAAGTTTTTCCAGAAAAATTCACCCCTATGCTTTACTATGGGAATATGACCACATATGGAATATCGTTTTTAATTACAAGGATTTCGATAAAATAGAAGTGTTTCCCAGTATACCTGCGTGAATCAAGTATATCTACCAGAGTTTGTAAAGAAATAACGGAAATTAAGTGAGTTTTTCCCAGAACAATTCACCCCTATGCTTTACTATGGGAATCCTCCCTATGCTTTACTATGGGAAAGTAATAGCATGTCGATTCACTTATTTCATATGAAGGATTTCTACAAAAACCAAGTGTTTCCCACTATATCTACGTGAATGAAGTTAACTGGACCCTTACTTTAAAGAAAGACCCGAAATTAAATTAGTTTTTTCCAGAAAAATTCACCCCTATGCTTTACTATGGGAATATGACCCCATATGGAATAACTTTTTTAATTTCAAGGATTTCGATAAAAACCAAGTGTTTTCTATTAACTCTTGGTACGATACGTTAACTGGCTAATTTTTGTAGAGAAATATTGGAAATTAAGTGAGTTGTTGAAGAATGAATTTTCCTCAATGCTTTCCTATGGGACACAAATCGACTTCAGAAAAAGTGTAGAATTTTCTGCATTTTAGAACGAAAATCTTTGATTTTGCCAGTTTTGACACTAATCTCATCTTGAATAATACTCATGGATTTCGATTATAAAACTAATTAAACGTGTAATATAGCTTATTTATAGGTATATTAACATATTATCATCAAGTTTTCAGCAAAATTAAGTTTAATTAAAAAATTGATTTCCCATTGCTCCTATGGGAATCCTCCCTATGCTTTACTATGGGAATGAAAGTGCATGTCGATTCACTTATTTCATATGAAGCATTTCTATAAAAACCAAGTGTTTCCAACTATATCTACGTGAATGAAGTTAACTGGACCCTTTTTTTAAAGAAACACCTGGAATTAAATAGGTTTTTCCAGAAAAATTCACCCCTATGCTTTACTATGGGAATCTGACCACATATGGAATATCGTTTTTAATTACAAGGATTTCGATAAAATAGAAGTGTTTCCCAGTATATCTGCGTGAATCAAGTTAATCTGCCAGATTTTGTAAAGAAATAACGGAAATTAAGTGAGTTTTTTCCAGAAAAATTCACCCCTATGCATTACTATGGGAATGTGACCATGTGGAATATCGTTTTTAATTTCAAGGATTTCGATAAAATAGAAGTGTTTTCCAGTATATCTGCGTGAATGAAGTAAATCTACCAGATTTTGTAAAGAAATAACGGAAATTAAGAGAGTTTTTCCCAGAACAATTCACCCCTATGCTTTACTATGGGAATCCTCCCTATGCTTTACTATGGGAAAGTAATAGCATGTCGATTCACTTATTTCATATGAAGGATTTCTATAAAAACCAAGTGTTTCCCACTATATCTACGTGAATGAAGTTAACTGGACCCTTTTTTTAAAGAAACGAACGGAATTAAATAAGTTTTTCCAGAAAAATTCACCCCTATGCTTTACTATGGGAATA
Source organism: Mastigoproctus giganteus (assembly GCF_048544385.1). Taxonomy (NCBI): domain Eukaryota; kingdom Metazoa; phylum Arthropoda; class Arachnida; order Uropygi; family Thelyphonidae; genus Mastigoproctus; species Mastigoproctus giganteus. The sequence continues at coordinate 183,779 of NW_028328312.1, read as the reverse complement.
TGACCACATATGGAATATCGTTTTTAATTACAAGGATTTCGATAAAATAGAAGTGTTTCCCAGTATACCTGCGTGAATCAAGTATATCTACCAGATTTTGTAAAGAAATAACGGAAATTAAGTGAGTTTTTCCCAGAACAATTCACCCCTATGCTTTACTATGGGAATCCTCCCTATGCTTTACTATGGGAATGTAATAGCATGTCGATTCACTTATTTCATATGAAGGATTTCTACAAAAACCAAGTGTTTCCCAATATATCTACGTGAATGAAATTAACTGGACCCTTTTTTTTAAAGAAACACCTGGAATTAAATAAGTTTTTCCAGAAAAATTCACCCCTATGCTTTACTATGGGAATATGACCACATATGGAATATCGTTTTTAATTAAAAGGATTTCGATAAAATAGAAGTGTTTCCCAGTATATCTGCGTGAATCAAGTTAATCTGCCAGATTTTGTAAAGAAATAACGGAAATTAAGTGAGTTTTTTCCAGAAAAATTCACCCCTATGCATTACTATGGGAATGTGACCATGTGGAATATCGTTTTTAATTTCAAGGATTTCGATAAAATAGAAGTGTTTTCCAGTATATCTGCGTGAATGAAGTAAATCTACCAGATTTTGTAAAGAAATAACGGAAATTAAGTGAGTTTTTCCCAGAACAATTCACCCCTATGCTTTACTATGGGAATCCTCCCTATGCTTTACTATGGGAAAGTAATAGCATGTCGATTCACTTATTTCATATGAAGGATTTCTATAAAAACCAAGTGTTTCCCACTATATCTACGTGAATGAAGTTAACTGGACCCTTACTTTAAAGAAAGACCCGAAATTAAATTAGTTTTTTCCAGAAAAATTCACCCCTATGCTTTACTATGGGAATATGACCCCATATGGAATAACTTTTTTAATTTCAAGGATTTCGATAAAAACCAAGTGTTTTCTATTAATTCTTGGTTAGATACGTTAACTGGCTAATTTTTGTAGAGAAATATTGTAAATTAAGTGAGTTGTTGAAGAATGAATTTTCCTCAATGCTTTCCTATGGGACACAAATCGACTTCAGAAAAAGTGTAGAATTTTCTGCATTTTAGAACGAAAATCTTTGATTTTGCCAGTTTTGACACTAATCTCATCTTGAATAATACTCATGGATTTCGATTATAAAACTAATTAAACGTGTAATATAGCTTATTTATAGGTATATTAACATATGATCATCAAGTTTTCAGCAAAATTAAGTTTAATTAAAAAATTGATTTCCCATTGCTCCTATGGGAATCCTCCCTATGCTTTACTATGGGAATGAAAGTGCATGTCGATTCACTTATTTCATATGAAGCATTTCTATAAAAACCAAGTGTTTCCAACTATATCTACGTGAATGAAGTTAACTGGACCCTTTTTTTAAAGAAACACCTGGAATTAAATAAGTTTTTCCAGAAAAATTCACCCCTATGCTTTACTATGGGAATATGACCACATATGGAATATCGTTTTTAATTACAAGGATTTCGATAAAGTAGAAGTGTTTCCCAGTATATCTGCGTGAATCAAGTTAATCTGCCAGATTTTGTAAAGAAATAACGGAAATTAAGTGAGTTTTTTCCAGAAAAATTCACCCCTATGCATTACTATGGGAATGTGACCATGTGGAATATCGTTTTTAATTTCAAGGATTTCGATAAAATAGAAGTGTTTTCCAGTATATCTGCGTGAATCAAGTAAACCTACCAGATTTTGTAAAGAAATAACTGAAATTAAGTGAGTTTTTCCCAGAACAATTCACCCCTATGCTTTACTATGGGAATCCTCCCTATGCTTTACTATGGGAAAGTAATAGCATGTCGATTCACTTATTTCATATGAAGGATTTCTATAAAAACCAAGTGTTTCCCACTATATCTACGTGAATGAAGTTAACTGGACCCTTTTTTTAAAGAAACGAACGGAATTAAATAAGTTTTTCCAGAAAAATTCACCCCTATGCTTTACTATGGAAATATGACCACATATGGAATATCGTTTTTAATTACAATGATTTCGATAAAATAGAAGTGTTTCCCAGTATACCTGCGTGAATCAAGAATATCTACCAGATTTTGTAAAGAAATAACGGAAATTAAGTGAGTTTTTCCCAGAACAATTCACCCCTATGCTTTACTATGGGAATCCTCCCTATGCTTTACTATGGGAATGTAATAGCATGTCGATTCACTTATTTCATATGAAGGATTTCTACAAAAACCAAGTGTTTCCCTCTATATCTACGTGAATGAAGTTAACTGGACCCTTACTTTAAAGAAAGACCCGAAATTAAATTAGTTTTTTCCAGAAAAATTCACCCCTATGCTTTACTATGGGAATATGACCCCATATGGAATAACTTTTTTAATTTCAAGGATTTCGATAAAAACCAAGTGTTTTCTATTAATTCTTGGTTAGATACGTTAACTGGCTAATTTTTGTAGAGAAATATTGGAAATTAAGTGAGTTGTTGAAGAATGAATTTTCCTCAATGCTTTCCTATGGGACACAAATCGACTTCAGAAAAAGTGTAGAATTTTCTGCATTTTAGAACGAAAATCTTTGATTTTGCCAGTTTTGACACTAATCTCATCTTGAATAATACTCATGGATTTCGATTATAAAACTAATTAAACGTGTAATATAGCTTATTTATAGGTATATTAACATATTATCATCACGTTTTCAGCAAAATTAAGTTTAATTAAAAAATTGATTTCCCATTGCTCCTATGGGAATCCTCCCTATGCTTTACTATGGGAATGAAAGTGCATGTCGATTCACTTATTTCATATGAAGCATTTCTTTAAAAACCAAGTGTTTCCAACTAAATCTACGTGAATGAAGTTAACTGGACCCTTTTTTTAAAGAAACACCTGGAATTAAATAAGTTTTTCCAGAAAAATTCACCCCTATGCTTTACTATGGGAATATGACCACATATGGAATATCGTTTTTAATTACAAGGATTGCGATAAAATAGAAGTGTTTCCCAGTATATCTGCGTGAATCAAGTTAATCTGCCAGATTTTGTAAAGAAATAACGGAAATTAAGTGAGTTTTTTCCAGAAAAATTCACCCCTATGCATTACTATGGGAATGTGACCATGTGGAATATCGTTTTTAATTTCAAGGATTTCGATAAAATAGAAGTGTTTTCCAGTATATCTGCGTGAATCAAGTAAACCTACCAGATTTTGTAAAGAAATAACGGAAATTAAGTGAGTTTTTCCCAGAACAATTCACCCCTATGCTTTACTATGGGAATCCTCCCTATGCTTTACTATGGGAAAGTAATAGCATGTCGATTCACTTATTTCATATGAAGGATTTCTATAAAAACCAAGTGTTTCCCACTATATCTACGTGAATGAAGTTAACTGGACCCTTTTTTTAAAGAAACGAACGGAATTAAATAAGTTTTTCCAGAAAAATTCACCCCTATGCTTTACTATGGGAATATGACCACATATGGAATATCGTTTTTAATTACAATGATTTCGATAAAATAGAAGTGTTTCCCAGTATACCTGCGTGAATCAAGTATATCTACCAGATTTTGTAAAGAAATAACGGAAATTAAGTGAGTTTTTCCCAGAACAATTCACCCCTATGCTTTACTATGGGAATCCTCCCTATGCTTTACTATGGGAAAGTAATAGCATGTCGATTCACTTATTTCATATGAAGGATTTCTATAAAAACCAAGTGTTTCCCACTATATCTACGTGAATGAAGTTAACTGGACCCTTTTTTTAAAGAAACGAACGGAATTAAATAAGTTTTTCCAGAAAAATTCACCCCTATGCTTTACTATGGGAATATGACCACATATGGAATATCGTTTTTAATTACAAGGATTTCGATAAAATAGAAGTGTTTCCCAGTATACCTGCGTGAATCAAGTATATCTACCAGATTTTGTAAAGAAATAACGGAAATTAAGTGAGTTTTTCCCAGAACAATTCACCCCTATGCTTTACTATGGGAATCCTCCCTATGCTTTACTATGGGAATGTAATAGCATGTCGATTCACTTATTTCATATGAAGGATTTCTACAAAAACCAAGTGTTTCCCACTATATCTACGTGAATGAAATTAACTGGACCCTTTTTTTAAAGAAACACCTGGAATTAAATAAGTTTTTCCAGAAAAATTCACCCCTATGCTTTACTATGGGAATATGACCACATATGGAATATCGTTTTTAATTAAAAGGATTTCGATAAAATAGAAGTGTTTCCCAGTATATCTGCGTGAATCAAGTTAATCTGCCAGATTTTGTAAAGAAATAACGGAAATTAAGTGAGTTTTTTCCAGAAAAATTCACCCCTATGCATTACTATGGGAATGTGACCATGTGGAATATCGTTTTTAATTTCAAGGATTTCGATAAAATAGAAGTGTTTTCCAGTATATCTGCGTGAATGAAGTAAATCTACCAGATTTTGTAAAGAAATAACGGAAATTAAGTGAGTTTTTCCCAGAACAATTCACCCCTATGCTTTACTATGGGAATCCTCCCTATGCTTTACTATGGGAAAGTAATAGCATGTCGATTCACTTATTTCATATGAAGGATTTCTATAAAAACCAAGTGTTTCCCACTATATCTACGTGAATGAAGTTAACTGGACCCTTACTTTAAAGAAAGACCCGAAATTAAATTAGTTTTTTCCAGAAAAATTCACCCCTATGCTTTACTATGGGAATATGACCCCATATGGAATAACTTTTTTAATTTCAAGGATTTCGATAAAAACCAAGTGTTTTCTATTAATTCTTGGTTAGATACGTTAACTGGCTAATTTTTGTAGAGAAATATTGGAAATTAAGTGAGTTGTTGAAGAATGAATTTTCCTCAATGCTTTCCTATGGGACACAAATCGACTTCAGAAAAAGTGTAGAATTTTCTGCATTTTAGAACGAAAATCTTTGATTTTGCCAGTTTTGACACTAATCTCATCTTGAATAATACTCATGGATTTCGATTATAAAACTAATTAAACGTGTAATATAGCTTATTTATAGGTATATTAACATATTATCATCAAGTTTTCAGCAAAATTAAGTTTAATTAAAAAATTGATTTCCCATTGCTCCTATGGGAATCCTCCCTATGCTTTACTATGGGAATGAAAGTGCATGTCGATTCACTTATTTCATATGAAGCATTTCTATAAAAACCAAGTGTTTCCAACTATATCTACGTGAATGAAGTTAACTGGACCCTTTTTTTAAAGAAACACCTGGAATTAAATAAGTTTTTCCAGAAAAATTCACCCCTATGCTTTACTATGGGAATATGACCACATATGGAATATCGTTTTTAATTACAAGGATTTCGATAAAATAGAAGTGTTTCCCAGTATATCTGCGTGAATCAAGTTAATCTGCAGATTTTGTAAAGAAATAACGGAAATTAAGTGAGTTTTTTCCAGAAAAATTCACCCCTATGCATTACTATGGGAATGTGACCATGTGGAATATCGTTTTTAATTTCAAGGATTTCGATAAAATAGAAGTGTTTTCCAGTATATCTGCGTGAATGAAGTAAATCTACCAGATTTTGTAAAGAAATAACTGAAATTAAGTGAGTTTTTCCCAGAACAATTCACCCCTATGCTTTACTATGGGAATCCTCCCTATGCTTTACTATGGGAAAGTAATAGCATGTCGATTCACTTATTTCATATGAAGGATTTCTATAAAAACCAAGTGTTTCCCACTATATCTACGTGAATGAAGTTAACTGGACCCTTACTTTAAAGAAAGACCCGAAATTAAATTAGTTTTTTCCAGAAAAATTCACCCCTATGCTTTACTATGGGAATATGACCCCATATGGAATAACTTTTTTAATTTCAAGGATTTCGATAAAAACCAAGTGTTTTCTATTAATTCTTGGTTAGATACGTTAACTGGCTAATTTTTGTAGAGAAATATTGGAAATTAAGTGAGTTGTTGAAGAATGAATTTTCCTCAATGCTTTCCTATGGGACACAAATCGACTTCAGAAAAAGTGTAGAATTTTCTGCATTTTAGAACGAAAATCTTTGATTTTGCCAGTTTTGACACTAATCTCATCTTGAATAATACTCATGGATTTCGATTATAAAACTAATTAAACGTGTAATATAGCTTATTTATAGGTATATTAACATATTATCATCAAGTTTTCAGCAAAATTAAGTTTAATTAAAAAATTGATTTCCCATTGCTCCTATGGGAATCCTCCCTATGCTTTACTATGGGAATGAAAGTGCATGTCGATTCACTTATTTCATATGAAGCATTTCTATAAAAACCAAGTGTTTCCAACTATATCTACGTGAATGAAGTTAACTGGACCCTTTTTTTAAAGAAACACCTGGAATTAATAAGTTTTTCCAGAAAAATTCACCCCTATGCTTTACTATGGGAATATGACCACATATGGAATATCGTTTTTAATTACAAGGATTTCGATAAAATAGAAGTGTTTCCCAGTATATCTGCGTGAATCAAGTTAATCTGCCAGATTTTGTAAAGAAATAACGGAAATTAAGTGAGTTTTTTCCAGAAAAATTCACCCCTATGCATTACTATGGGAATGTGACCATGTGGAATATCGTTTTTAATTTCAAGGATTTCGATAAAATAGAAGTGTTTTCCAGTATATCTGCGTGAATGAAGTAAATCTACCAGATTTTGTAAAGAAATAACGGAAATTAAGTGAGTTTTTCCCAGAACAATTCACCCCTATGCTTTACTATGGGAATCCTCCCTATGCTTTACTATGGAAAGTAATAGCATGTCGATTCACTTATTTCATATGAAGGATTTCTATAAAAACCAAGTGTTTCCCACTATATCTACGTGAATGAAGTTAACTGGACCCTTTTTTTAAAGAAACGAACGGAATTAAATAAGTTTTTCCAGAAAAATTCACCCTATGCTTTACTATGGGAATATGACCACATATGGAATATCGTTTTTAATTACAAGGATTTCGATAAAATAGAAGTGTTTCCCAGTATACCTGCGTGAATCAAGTATATCTACCAGATTTTGTAAGAAATAACGGAAATTAAGTGAGTTTTTCCCAGAACAATTCACCCCTATGCTTTACTATGGGAATCCTCCCTATGCTTTACTATGGGAATGTAACAGCATGTCGATTCACTTATTTCATATGAAGGATTTCTACAAAAACCAAGTGTTTCCCACTATATCTACGTGAATGAAATTAACTGGACCCTTTTTTAAAGAAACACCTGGAATTAAATAAGTTTTTCCAGAAAAATTCACCCCTATGCTTTACTATGGGAATATGACCACATATGGAATATCGTTTTTAATTACAAGGATTTCGATAAAATAGAAGTGTTTCCCAGTATATCTGCGTGAATCAAGTTAATCTGCCAGATTTTGTAAAGAAATAACGGAAATTAAGTGAGTTTTTTCCAGAAAAATTCACCCCTATGCATTACTATGGGAATGTGACCATGTGGAATATCGTTTTTAATTTCAAGGATTTCGATAAAATAGAAGTGTTTTCCAGTATATCTGCGTGAATGAAGTAAATCTACCAGATTTTGTAAAGAAATAACGGAAATTAAGTGAGTTTTTCCCAGAACAATTCACCCCTATGCTTTACTATGGGAATCCTCCCTATGCTTTACTATGGGAAAGTAATAGCATGTCGATTCACTTATTTCATATGAAGGATTTCTATAAAAACCAAGTGTTTCCCACTATATCTACGTGAATGAAGTTAACTGGACCCTTACTTTTTAAGAAAGACCCGAAATTAAATTAGTTTTTTCCAGAAAAATTCACCCCTATGCTTTACTATGGGAATATGACCCCATATGGAATAACTTTTTTAATTTCAAGGATTTCGATAAAAACCAAGTGTTTTCTATTAATTCTTGGTTAGATACGTTAACTGGCTAATTTTTGTAGAGAAATATTGGAAATTAAGTGAGTTGTTGAAGAATGAATTTTCCTCAATGCTTTCCTATGGGACACAAATCGACTTCAGAAAAAGTGTAGAATTTTCTGCATTTTAGAACGAAAATCTTTGATTTTGCCAGTTTTGACACTAATCTCATCTTGAATAATACTCATGGATTTCGATTATAAAACTAATTAAACGTGTAATATAGCTTATTTATAGGTATATTAACATATTATCATCAAGTTTTCAGCAAAATTAAGTTTAATTAAAAAATTGATTTCCCATTGCTCCTATGGGAATCCTCCCTATGCTTTACTATGGGAATGAAAGTGCATGTCGATTCACTTATTTCATATGAAGCATTTCTATAAAAACCAAGTGTTTCCAACTATATCTACGTGAATGAAGTTAACTGGACCCTTTTTTTAAAGAAACACCCTGGAATTAAATAAGTTTTTCCAGAAAAATTCACCCCTATGCTTTACTATGGGAATATGACCACATATGGAATATCGTTTTTAATTACAAGGATTTCGATAAAATAGAAGTGTTTCCCAGTATATCTGCGTGAATCAAGTTAATCTGCCAGATTTTGTAAAGAAATAACGGAAATTAAGTGAGTTTTTTCCAGAAAAATTCACCCCTATGCATTACTATGGGAATGTGACCATGTGGAATATCGTTTTTAATTTCAAGGATTTCGATAAAATAGAAGTGTTTTCCAGTATATCTGCGTGAATCAAGTAAACCTACCAGATTTTGTAAAGAAATAACTGAAATTAAGTGAGTTTTTCCCAGAACAATTCACCCCTATGCTTTACTATGGGAATCCTCCCTATGCTTTACTATGGGAAAATAATAGCATGTCGATTCACTTATTTCATATGAAGGATTTCTATAAAAACCAAGTGTTTCCCACTATATCTACGTGAATGAAGTTAACTGGACCCTTTTTTTAAAGAAACGAACGGAATTAAATAAGTTTTTCCAGAAAAATTCACCCCTATGCTTTACTATGGGAATATGACCACATATGGAATATCGTTTTTAATTACAAGGATTTCGATAAAATAGAAGTGTTTCCCAGTATACCTGCGTGAATCAAGTATATCTACCAGAGTTTGTAAGAAATAACGGAAATTAAGTGAGTTTTTCCCAGAACAATTCACCCCTATGCTTTACTATGGGAATCCTCCCTATGCTTTACTATGGGAAAGTAATAGCATGTCGATTCACTTATTTCATATGAAGGATTTCTACAAAACCAAGTGTTTCCCACTATATCTACGTGAATGAAGTTAACTGGACCCTTACTTTAAAGAAAGACCCGAAATTAAATTAGTTTTTTCCAGAAAAATTCACCCCTATGCTTTACTATGGGAATATGACCCATATGGAATAACTTTTTAATTTCAAGGATTTCGATAAAAACCAAGTGTTTTCTATTAATTCTTGGTTAGATACGTTAACTGGCTAATTTTTGTAGAGAAATATTGGAAATTAAGTGAGTTGTTGAAGAATGAATTTTCCTCAATGCTTTCCTATGGGACACAAATCGACTTCAGAAAAAGTGTAGAATTTTCTGCATTTTAGAACGAAAATCTTTGATTTTGCCAGTTTTGACACTAATCTCATCTTGAATAATACTCATGGATTTCGATTATAAAACTAATTAAACGTGTAATATAGCTTATTTATAGGTATATTAACATATTATCATCAAGTTTTCAGCAAAATTAAGTTTAATTAAAAATTGATTTCCATTGCTCCTATGGGAATCCTCCCTATGCTTTACTATGGGAATGAAAGTGCATGTCGATTCACTTATTTCATATGAAGCATTTCTATAAAAACCAAGTGTTTCCAACTATATCTACGTGAATGAAGTTAACTGGACCCTTTTTTTAAAGAAACACCTGGAATTAAATAAGTTTTTCCAGAAAAATTCACCCCTATGCTTTGACTATGGGAATATGACCACATATGGAATATCGTTTTTAATTACAAGGATTTCGATAAAATAGAAGTGTTTCCCAGTATATCTGCGTGAATCAAGTTAATCTGCCAGATTTTGTAAAGAAATAACGGAAATTAAGTGAGTTTTTTCCAGAAAAATTCACCCCTATGCATTACTATGGGAATGTGACCATGTGGAATATCGTTTTTAATTTCAAGGATTTCGATAAAATAGAAGTGTTTTCCAGTATATCTGCGTGAATGAAGTAAATCTACCAGATTTTGTAAAGAAATAACGGAAATTAAGTGAGTTTTTCCCAGAACAATTCACCCCTATGCTTTACTATGGGAATCCTCCCTATGCTTTACTATGGGAAAGTAATAGCATGTCGATTCACTTATTTCATATGAAGGATTTCTATAAAAACCAAGTGTTTCCCACTATATCTACGTGAATGAAGTTAACTGGACCCTTACTTTAAGAAAGACCCGAAATTAAATTAGTTTTTTCCAGAAAAATTCACCCCTATGCTTTACTATGGGAATATGACCCCATATGGAATAACTTTTTTAATTTCAAGGATTTCGATAAAAACCAAGTGTTTTCTATTAAGTCTTGGTTAGATACGTTAACTGGCTAATTTTTGTAGAGAAATATTGGAAATTAAGTGAGTTGTTGAAGAATGAATTTTCCTCAATGCTTTCCTATGGGACACAAATCGACTTCAGAAAAAGTGTAGAATTTTCTGCATTTTAGAACGAAAATCTTTGATTTTGCCAGTTTTGACACTAATCTCATCTTGAATAATACTCATGGATTTCGATTATAAAACTAATTAAACGTGTAATATAGCTTATTTATAGGTATATTAACATATTATCATCAAGTTTTCAGCAAAATTAAGTTTAATTAAAAAATTGATTTCCCATTGCTCCTATGGGAATCCTCCCTATGCTTTACTATGGGAATGAAAGTGCATGTCGATTCACTTATTTCATATGAAGCATTTCTATAAAAACCAAGTGTTTCCAACTATATCTACGTGAATGAAGTTAACTGGACCCTTTTTTTAAGAAACACCTGGAATTAAATAAGTTTTTCCAGAAAAATTCACCCCTATGCTTTACTATGGGAATATGACCACATATGGAATATCGTTTTTAATTACAAGGATTTCGATAAAATAGAAGTGTTTCCCAGTATATCTGCGTGAATCAAGTTAATCTGCCAGATTTTGTAAAGAAATAACGGAAATTAAGTGAGTTTTTTCCAGAAAAATTCACCCCTATGCATTACTATGGGAATGTGACCATGTGGAATATCGTTTTTAATTTCAAGGATTTCGATAAAATAGAAGTGTTTTCAGTATATCTGCGTGAATGAAGTAAATCTACCAGATTTTGTAAAGAAATAACGGAAATTAAGTGAGTTTTTCCCAGAACAATTCACCCCTATGCTTTACTATGGGAATCCTCCCTATGCTTTACTATGGGAAAGTAATAGCATGTCGATTCACTTATTTCATATGAAGGATTTCTATAAAAACCAAGTGTTTCCCACTATATCTACGTGAATGAAGTTAACTGGACCCTTTTTTTAAAGAAACGAACGGAATTAAATAAGTTTTTCCAGAAAAATTCACCCCTATGCTTTACTATGGGAATATGACCACATATGGAATATCGTTTTTAATTACAAGGATTTCGATAAAATAGAAGTGTTTCCCAGTATACCTGCGTGAATCAAGTATATCTACCAGATTTTGTAAAGAAATAACGGAAATTAAGTGAGTTTTTCCCAGAACAATTCACCCCTATGCTTTACTATGGGAATCCTCCCTATGCTTTACTATGGGAATGTAACAGCATGTCGATTCACTTATTTCATATGAAGGATTTCTACAAAAACCAAGTGTTTCCCACTATATCTACGTGAATGAAATTAACTGGACCCTTTTTTTAAAGAAACACCTGGAATTAAATAAGTTTTTCCAGAAAAATTCACCCCTATGCTTTACTATGGGAATATGACCACATATGGAATATCGTTTTTAATTACAAGGATTTCGATAAAATAGAAGTGTTTCCCAGTATATCTGCGTGAATCAAGTTAATCTGCCAGATTTTGTAAAGAAATAACGGAAATTAAGTGAGTTTTTTCCAGAAAAATTCACCCTATGCATTACTATGGGAATGTGACCATGTGGAATATCGTTTTTAATTTCAAGGATTTCGATAAAATAGAAGTGTTTTCCAGTATATCTGCGTGAATGAAGTAAATCTACCAGATTTTGTAAAGAAATAACGGAAATTAAGTGAGTTTTTCCCAGAACAATTCACCCCTATGCTTTACTATGGAATCCTCCCTATGCTTTACTATGGGAAAGTAATAGCATGTCGATTCACTTATTTCATATGAAGGATTTCTATAAAAACCAAGTGTTTCCCACTATATCTACGTGAATGAAGTTAACTGGACCCTTTTTTTAAGAAACGAACGGAATTAAATAAGTTTTTCCAGAAAAATTCACCCCTATGCTTTACTATGGGAATATGACCACATATGGAATATCGTTTTTAATTACAAGGATTTCGATAAAATAGAAGTGTTTCCCAGTATACCTGCGTGAATCAAGTATATCTACCAGATTTTGTAAAGAAATAACGGAAATTAAGTGAGTTTTTCCCAGAACATTCACCCCTATGCTTTACTATGGGAATCCTCCTATGCTTTACTATGGGAATGTAATAGCATGTCGATTCACTTATTTCATATGAAGGATTTCTACAAAAACCAAGTGTTTCCCACTATATCTACGTGAATGAAATTAACTGGACCCTTTTTTTAAAGAAACACCTGGAATTAAATAAGTTTTTCCAGAAAAATTCACCCCTATGCTTTACTATGGGAATATGACCACATATGGAATATCGTTTTTAATTAAAAGGATTTCGATAAAATAGAAGTGTTTCCCAGTATATCTGCGTGAATCAAGTTAATCTGCCAGATTTGTAAAGAAATAACGGAAATTAAGTGAGTTTTTTCCAGAAAAATTCACCCCTATGCATTACTATGGGAATGTGACCATGTGGAATATCGTTTTTAATTTCAAGGATTTCGATAAAATAGAAGTGTTTTCCAGTATATCTGCGTGAATGAAGTAAATCTACCAGATTTTGTAAAGAAATAACGGAAATTAAGTGAGTTTTTCCCAGAACAATTCACCCCTATGCTTTACTATGGGAATCCTCCCTATGCTTTACTATGGGAAAGTAATAGCATGTCGATTCACTTATTTCATATGAAGGATTTCTATAAAAACCAAGTGTTTCCCACTATATCTACGTGAATGAAGTTAACTGGACCCTTACTTTAAAGAAAGACCGAAATTAAATTAGTTTTTTCCAGAAAAATTCACCCCTATGCTTTACTATGGGAATATGACCCCATATGGAATAACTTTTTTAATTTCAAGGATTTCGATAAAAACCAAGTGTTTTCTATTAATTCTTGGTTAGATACGTTAACTGGCTAATTTTTGTAGAGAAATATTGGAAATTAAGTGAGTTGTTGAAGAATGAATTTTCCTCAATGCTTTCCTATGGGACACAAATCGACTTCAGAAAAAGTGTAGAATTTTCTGCATTTTAGAACGAAAATCTTTGATTTTGCCAGTTTTGACACTAATCTCATCTTGAATAATACTCATGGATTTCGATTATAAAACTAATTAAACGTGTAATATAGCTTATTTATAGGTATATTAACATATTATCATCAAGTTTTCAGCAAAATTAAGTTTAATTAAAAAATTGATTTCCCATTGCTCCTATGGGAATCCTCCCTATGCTTTACTATGGGAATGAAAGTGCATGTCGATTCACTTATTTCATATGAAGCATTTCTATAAAAACCAAGTGTTTCCAACTATATCTACGTGAATGAAGTTAACTGGACCCTTTTTTTAAAGAAACACCTGGAATTAAATAAGTTTTTCCAGAAAAATTCACCCCTATGCTTTACTATGGGAATATGACCACATATGGAATATCGTTTTTAATTACAAGGATTTCGATAAAATAGAAGTGTTTCCCAGTATATCTGCGTGAATCAAGTTAATCTGCCAGATTTTGTAAAGAAATAACGGAAATTAAGTGAGTTTTTTCCAGAAAAATTCACCCCTATGCATTACTATGGGAATGTGACCATGTGGAATATCGTTTTTAATTTCAAGGATTTCGATAAAATAGAAGTGTTTTCCAGTATATCTGCGTGAATCAAGTAAACCTACCAGATTTTGTAAAGAAATAACTGAAATTAAGTGAGTTTTTCCCAGAACAATTCACCCCTATGCTTTACTATGGGAATCCTCCCTATGCTTTACTATGGGAAAGTAATAGCATGTCGATTCACTTATTTCATATGAAGGATTTCTATAAAAACCAAGTGTTTCCCACTATATCTACGTGAATGAAGTTAACTGGACCCTTTTTTTAAAGAAACGAACGGAATTAAATAAGTTTTTCCAGAAAAATTCACCCCTATGCTTTACTATGGGAATATGACCACATATGGAATATCGTTTTAATTACAAGGATTTCGATAAAATAGAAGTGTTTCCCAGTATACCTGCGTGAATCAAGTATATCTACCAGAGTTTGTAAAGAAATAACGGAAATTAAGTGAGTTTTTCCCAGAACAATTCACCCCTATGCTTTACTGCTTTACTATGGGAATCCTCCCTATGCTTTACTATGGGAAAGTAATAGCATGTCGATTCACTTATTTCATATGAAGGATTTCTACAAAAACCAAGTGTTTCCCACTATATCTACGTGAATGAAGTTAACTGGACCCTTACTTTAAAGAAAGACCCGAAATTAAATTAGTTTTTTCCAGAAAAATTCACCCCTATGCTTTACTATGGGAATATGACCCCATATGGAATAACGTTTTTAATTTCAAGGATTTCGATAAAAACCAAGTGTTTTCTATTAATTCTTGGTTAGATACGTTAACTGGCTAATTTTTGTAGAGAAATATTGGAAATTAAGTGAGTTGTTGAAGAATGAATTTTCCTCAATGCTTTCCTATGGGACACAAATCGACTTCAGAAAATGTGTAGAATTTTCTGCATTTTAGAACGAAAATCTTTGATTTTGCCAGTTTTGACACTAATCTCATCTTGAATAATACTCATGGATTTCGATTATAAAACTAATTAAACGTGTAATATAGCTTATTTATAGGTATATTAACATATTATCATCAAGTTTTCAGCAAAATTAAGTTTAATTAAAAAATTGATTTCCCATTGCTCCTATGGGAATCCTCCCTATGCTTTACTATGGGAATGAAAGTGCATGTCGATTCACTTATTTCATATGAAGCATTTCTTTAAAAACCAAGTGTTTCCAACTAAATCTACGTGAATGAAGTTAACTGGACCCTTTTTTTAAAGAAACACCTGGAATTAAATAAGTTTTTCCAGAAAAATTCACCCCTATGCTTTACTATGGGAATATGACCACATATGGAATATCGTTTTTAATTACAAGGATTTCGATAAAATAGAAGTGTTTCCCAGTATATCTGCGTGAATCAAGTTAATCTGCCAGATTTTGTAAAGAAATAACGGAAATTAAGTGAGTTTTTTCCAGAAAAATTCACCCCTATGCATTACTATGGGAATGTGACCATGTGGAATATCGTTTTTAATTTCAAGGATTTCGATAAAATAGAAGTGTTTTCCAGTATATCTGCGTGAATCAAGTAAACCTACCAGATTTTGTAAAGAAATAACGGAAATTAAGTGAGTTTTTCCCAGAACAATTCACCCCTATGCTTTACTATGGGAATCCTCCCTATGCTTTACTATGGGAAAGTAATAGCATGTCGATTCACTTATTTCATATGAAGGATTTCTATAAAAACCAAGTGTTTCCCACTATATCTACGTGAATGAAGTTAACTGGACCCTTTTTTTAAAGAAACGAACGGAATTAAATAAGTTTTTCCAGAAAAATTCACCCCTATGCTTTACTATGGGAATATGACCACATATGGAATATCGTTTTTAATTACAATGATTTCGATAAAATAGAAGTGTTTCCCAGTATACCTGCGTGAATCAAGAATATCTACCAGATTTTGTAAAGAAATAACGGAAATTAAGTGAGTTTTTCCCAGAACAATTCACCCCTATGCTTTACTATGGGAATCCTCCCTATGCTTTACTATGGGAATGTAATAGCATGTCGATTCACTTATTTCATATGAAGGATTTCTACAAAAACCAAGTGTTTCCCTCTATATCTACGTGAATGAAGTTAACTGGACCCTTACTTTAAAGAAAGACCCGAAATTAAATTAGTTTTTTCCAGAAAAATTCACCCCTATGCTTTACTATGGGAATATGACCCCATATGGAATAACTTTTTTAATTTCAAGGATTTCGATAAAAACCAAGTGTTTTCTATTAATTCTTGGTTAGATACGTTAACTGGCTAATTTTTGTAGAGAAATATTGGAAATTAAGTGAGTTGTTGAAGAATGAATTTTCCTCAATGCTTTCCTATGGGACACAAATCGACTTCAGAAAAAGTGTAGAATTTTCTGCATTTTAGAACGAAAATCTTTGATTTTGCCAGTTTTGACACTAATCTCATCTTGAATAATACTCATGGATTTCGATTATAAAACTAATTAAACGTGTAATATAGCTTATTTATAGGTATATTAACATATTATCATCACGTTTTCAGCAAAATTAAGTTTAATTAAAAAATTGATTTCCCATTGCTCCTATGGGAATCCTCCCTATGCTTTACTATGGGAATGAAAGTGCATGTCGATTCACTTATTTCATATGAAGCATTTCTTTAAAAACCAAGTGTTTCCAACTAAATCTACGTGAATGAAGTTAACTGGACCCTTTTTTTAAAGAAACACCTGGAATTAAATAAGTTTTTCCAGAAAAATTCACCCCTATGCTTTACTATGGGAATATGACCACATATGGAATATCGTTTTTAATTACAAGGATTTCGATAAAATAGAAGTGTTTCCCAGTATATCTGCGTGAATCAAGTTAATCTGCCAGATTTTGTAAAGAAATAACGGAAATTAAGTGAGTTTTTTCCAGAAAAATTCACCCCTATGCATTACTATGGGAATGTGACCATGTGGAATATCGTTTTTAATTTCAAGGATTTCGATAAAATAGAAGTGTTTTCCAGTATATCTGCGTGAATCAAGTAAACCTACCAGATTTTGTAAAGAAATAACGGAAATTAAGTGAGTTTTTCCCAGAACAATTCACCCCTATGCTTTACTATGGGAATCCTCCCTATGCTTTACTATGGGAAAGTAATAGCATGTCGATTCACTTATTTCATATGAAGGATTTCTATAAAAACCAAGTGTTTCCCACTATATCTACGTGAATGAAGTTAACTGGACCCTTTTTTTAAAGAAACGAACGGAATTAAATAAGTTTTTCCAGAAAAATTCACCCCTATGCTTTACTATGGGAATATGACCACATATGGAATATCGTTTTTAATTACAATGATTTCGATAAAATAGAAGTGTTTCCCAGTATACCTGCGTGAATCAAGTATATCTACCAGATTTTGTAAAGAAATAACGGAAATTAAGTGAGTTTTTCCCAGAACAATTCACCCCTATGCTTTACTATGGGAATCCTCCCTATGCTTTACTATGGGAATGTAATAGCATGTCGATTCACTTATTTCATATGAAGGATTTCTACAAAAACCAAGTGTTTCCCACTATATCTACGTGAATGAAGTTAACTGGACCCTTACTTTAAAGAAAGACCCGAAATTAAATTAGTTTTTTCCAGAAAAATTCACCCCTATGCTTTACTATGGGAATATGACCCCATATGGAATAACTTTTTTAATTTCAAGGATTTCGATAAAAACCAAGTGTTTTCTATTAATTCTTGGTTAGATACGTTAACTGGCTAATTTTTGTAGAGAAATATTGGAAATTAAGTGAGTTGTTGAAGAATGAATTTTCCTCAATGCTTTCCTATGGGACACAAATCGACTTCAGAAAAAGTGTAGAATTTTCTGCATTTTAGAACGAAAATCTTTGATTTTGCCAGTTTTGACACTAATCTCATCTTGAATAATACTCATGGATTTCGATTATAAAACTAATTAAACGTGTAATATAGCTTATTTATAGGTATATTAACATATTATCATCAAGTTTTCAGCAAAATTAAGTTTAATTAAAAAATTGATTTCCCATTGCTCCTATGGGAATCCTCCCTATGCTTTACTATGGGAATGAAAGTGCATGTCGATTCACTTATTTCATATGAAGCATTTCTATAAAAACCAAGTGTTTCCAACTATATCTACGTGAATGAAGTTAACTGGACCCTTTTTTTAAAGAAACACCTGGAATTAAATAAGTTTTTCCAGAAAAATTCACCCCTATGCTTTACTATGGGAATATGACCACATATGGAATATCGTTTTTAATTACAAGGATTTCGATAAAATAGAAGTGTTTCCCAGTATATCTGCGTGAATCAAGTTAATCTGCCAGATTTTGTAAAGAAATAACGGAAATTAAGTGAGTTTTTTCCAGAAAAATTCACCCCTATGCATTACTATGGGAATGTGACCATGTGGAATATCGTTTTTAATTTCAAGGATTTCGATAAAATAGAAGTGTTTTCCAGTATATCTGCGTGAATGAAGTAAATCTACCAGATTTTGTAAAGAAATAACGGAAATTAAGTGAGTTTTTCCCAGAACAATTCACCCCTATGCTTTACTATGGGAATCCTCCCTATGCTTTACTATGGGAAAGTAATAGCATGTCGATTCACTTATTTCATATGAAGGATTTCTATAAAAACCAAGTGTTTCCCACTATATCTACGTGAATGAAGTTAACTGGACCCTTTTTTTAAAGAAACGAACGGAATTAAATAAGTTTTTCCAGAAAAATTCACCCCTATGCTTTACTATGGGAATATGACCACATATGGAATATCGTTTTTAATTACAAGGATTTCGATAAAATAGAAGTGTTGCCCAGTATACCTGCGTGAATCAAGTATATCTACCAGATTTTGTAAAGAAATAACGGAAATTAAGTGAGTTTTTCCCAGAACAATTCACCCCTATGCTTTACTATGGGAATCCTCCCTATGCTTTACTATGGGAATGTAATAGCATGTCGATTCACTTATTTCATATGAAGGATTTCTACAAAAACCAAGTGTTTCCCACTATATCTACGTGAATGAAATTAACTGGACCCTTTTTTTAAAGAAACACCTGGAATTAAATAAGTTTTTCCAGAAAAATTCACCCCTATGCTTTACTATGGGAATATGACCACATATGGAATATCGTTTTTAATTAAAAGGATTTCGATAAAATAGAAGTGTTTCCCAGTATATCTGCGTGAATCAAGTTAATCTGCCAGATTTTGTAAAGAAATAACGGAAATTAAGTGAGTTTTTTCCAGAAAAATTCACCCCTATGCATTACTATGGGAATGTGACCATGTGGAATATCGTTTTTAATTTCAAGGATTTCGATAAAATAGAAGTGTTTTCCAGTATATCTGCGTGAATGAAGTAAATCTACCAGATTTTGTAAAGAAATAACGGAAATTAAGTGAGTTTTTCCCAGAACAATTCACCCCTATGCTTTACTATGGGAATCCTCCCTATGCTTTACTATGGGAAAGTAATAGCATGTCGATTCACTTATTTCATATGAAGGATTTCTATAAAAACCAAGTGTTTCCCACTATATCTACGTGAATGAAGTTAACTGGACCCTTACTTTAAAGAAAGACCCGAAATTAAATTAGTTTTTTCCAGAAAAATTCACCCCTATGCTTTACTATGGGAATATGACCCCATATGGAATAACTTTTTTAATTTCAAGGATTTCGATAAAAACCAAGTGTTTTCTATTAATTCTTGGTTAGATACGTTAACTGGCTAATTTTTGTAGAGAAATATTGGAAATTAAGTGAGTTGTTGAAGAATGAATTTTCCTCAATGCTTTCCTATGGGACACAAATCGACTTCAGAAAAAGTGTAGAATTTTCTGCATTTTAGAACGAAAATCTTTGATTTTGCCAGTTTTGACACTAATCTCATCTTGAATAATACTCATGGATTTCGATTATAAAACTAATTAAACGTGTAATATAGCTTATTTATAGGTATATTAACATATTATCATCACGTTTTCAGCAAAATTAAGTTTAATTAAAAAATTGATTTCCCATTGCTCCTATGGGAATCCTCCCTATGCTTTACTATGGGAATGAAAGTGCATGTCGATTCACTTATTTCATATGAAGCATTTCTTTAAAAACCAAGTGTTTCCAACTAAATCTACGTGAATGAAGTTAACTGGACCCTTTTTTTAAAGAAACACCTGGAATTAAATAAGTTTTTCCAGAAAAATTCACCCCTATGCTTTACTATGGGAATATGACCACATATGGAATATCGTTTTTAATTACAAGGATTTCGATAAAATAGAAGTGTTTCCCAGTATATCTGCGTGAATCAAGTTAATCTGCCAGATTTTGTAAAGAAATAACGGAAATTAAGTGAGTTTTTTCCAGAAAAATTCACCCCTATGCATTACTATGGGAATGTGACCATGTGGAATATCGTTTTTAATTTCAAGGATTTCGATAAAATAGAAGTGTTTTCCAGTATATCTGCGTGAATCAAGTAAACCTACCAGATTTTGTAAAGAAATAACGGAAATTAAGTGAGTTTTTCCCAGAACAATTCACCCCTATGCTTTACTATGGGAATCCTCCCTATGCTTTACTATGGGAAAGTAATAGCATGTCGATTCACTTATTTCATATGAAGGATTTCTATAAAAACCAAGTGTTTCCCACTATATCTACGTGAATGAAGTTAACTGGACCCTTTTTTTAAAGAAACGAACGGAATTAAATAAGTTTTTCCAGAAAAATTCACCCCTATGCTTTACTATGGGAATATGACCACATATGGAATATCGTTTTTAATTACAATGATTTCGATAAAATAGAAGTGTTTCCCAGTATACCTGCGTGAATCAAGTATATCTACCAGATTTTGTAAAGAAATAACGGAAATTAAGTGAGTTTTTCCCAGAACAATTCACCCCTATGCTTTACTATGGGAATCCTCCCTATGCTTTACTATGGGAAAGTAATAGCATGTCGATTCACTTATTTCATATGAAGGATTTCTATAAAAACCAAGTGTTTCCCACTATATCTACGTGAATGAAGTTAACTGGACCCTTTTTTTAAAGAAACGAACGGAATTAAATAAGTTTTTCCAGAAAAATTCACCCCTATGCTTTACTATGGGAATATGACCACATATGGAATATCGTTTTTAATTACAAGGATTTCGATAAAATAGAAGTGTTTCCCAGTATACCTGCGTGAATCAAGTATATCTACCAGATTTTGTAAAGAAATAACGGAAATTAAGTGAGTTTTTCCCAGAACAATTCACCCCTATGCTTTACTATGGGAATCCTCCCTATGCTTTACTATGGGAATGTAATAGCATGTCGATTCACTTATTTCATATGAAGGATTTCTACAAAAACCAAGTGTTTCCCACTATATCTACGTGAATGAAATTAACTGGACCCTTTTTTTAAAGAAACACCTGGAATTAAATAAGTTTTTCCAGAAAAATTCACCCCTATGCTTTACTATGGGAATATGACCACATATGGAATATCGTTTTTAATTAAAAGGATTTCGATAAAATAGAAGTGTTTCCCAGTATATCTGCGTGAATCAAGTTAATCTGCCAGATTTTGTAAAGAAATAACGGAAATTAAGTGAGTTTTTTCCAGAAAAATTCACCCCTATGCATTACTATGGGAATGTGACCATGTGGAATATCGTTTTTAATTTCAAGGATTTCGATAAAATAGAAGTGTTTTCCAGTATATCTGCGTGAATGAAGTAAATCTACCAGATTTTGTAAAGAAATAACGGAAATTAAGTGAGTTTTTCCCAGAACAATTCACCCCTATGCTTTACTATGGGAATCCTCCCTATGCTTTACTATGGGAAAGTAATAGCATGTCGATTCACTTATTTCATATGAAGGATTTCTATAAAAACCAAGTGTTTCCCACTATATCTACGTGAATGAAGTTAACTGGACCCTTACTTTAAAGAAAGACCCGAAATTAAATTAGTTTTTTCCAGAAAAATTCACCCCTATGCTTTACTATGGGAATATGACCCCATATGGAATAACTTTTTTAATTTCAAGGATTTCGATAAAAACCAAGTGTTTTCTATTAATTCTTGGTTAGATACGTTAACTGGCTAATTTTTGTAGAGAAATATTGGAAATTAAGTGAGTTGTTGAAGAATGAATTTTCCTCAATGCTTTCCTATGGGACACAAATCGACTTCAGAAAAAGTGTAGAATTTTCTGCATTTTAGAACGAAAATCTTTGATTTTGCCAGTTTTGACACTAATCTCATCTTGAATAATACTCATGGATTTCGATTATAAAACTAATTAAACGTGTAATATAGCTTATTTATAGGTATATTAACATATTATCATCAAGTTTTCAGCAAAATTAAGTTTAATTAAAAAATTGATTTCCCATTGCTCCTATGGGAATCCTCCCTATGCTTTACTATGGGAATGAAAGTGCATGTCGATTCACTTATTTCATATGAAGCATTTCTATAAAAACCAAGTGTTTCCAACTATATCTACGTGAATGAAGTTAACTGGACCCTTTTTTTAAAGAAACACCTGGAATTAAATAAGTTTTTCCAGAAAAATTCACCCCTATGCTTTACTATGGGAATATGACCACATATGGAATATCGTTTTTAATTACAAGGATTTCGATAAAATAGAAGTGTTTCCCAGTATATCTGCGTGAATCAAGTTAATCTGCCAGATTTTGTAAAGAAATAACGGAAATTAAGTGAGTTTTTTCCAGAAAAATTCACCCCTATGCATTACTATGGGAATGTGACCATGTGGAATATCGTTTTTAATTTCAAGGATTTCGATAAAATAGAAGTGTTTTCCAGTATATCTGCGTGAATCAAGTAAACCTACCAGATTTTGTAAAGAAATAACTGAAATTAAGTGAGTTTTTCCCAGAACAATTCACCCCTATGCTTTACTATGGGAATCCTCCCTATGCTTTACTATGGGAAAGTAATAGCATGTCGATTCACTTATTTCATATGAAGGATTTCTATAAAAACCAAGTGTTTCCCACTATATCTACGTGAATGAAGTTAACTGGACCCTTTTTTTAAAGAAACGAACGGAATTAAATAAGTTTTTCCAGAAAAATTCACCCCTATGCTTTACTATGGGAATATGACCACATATGGAATATCGTTTTTAATTACAAGGATTTCGATAAAATAGAAGTGTTTCCCAGTATACCTGCGTGAATCAAGTATATCTACCAGAGTTTGTAAAGAAATAACGGAAATTAAGTGAGTTTTTCCCAGAACAATTCACCCCTATGCTTTACTATGGGAATCCTCCCTATGCTTTACTATGGGAAAGTAATAGCATGTCGATTCACTTATTTCATATGAAGGATTTCTACAAAAACCAAGTGTTTCCCACTATATCTACGTGAATGAAGTTAACTGGACCCTTACTTTAAAGAAAGACCCGAAATTAAATTAGTTTTTTCCAGAAAAATTCACCCCTATGCTTTACTATGGGAATATGACCCCATATGGAATAACTTTTTTAATTTCAAGGATTTCGATAAAATCCAAGTGTTTTCTATTAATTCTTGGTTAGATACGTTAACTGGCTAATTTTTGTAGAGAAATATTGGAAATTAAGTGAGTTGTTGAAGAATGAATTTTCCTCAATGCTTTCCTATGGGACACAAATCGACTTCAGAAAAAGTGTAGAATTTTCTGCATTTTAGAACGAAAATCTTTGATTTTGCCAGTTTTGACACTAATCTCATCTTGAATAATACTCATGGATTTCGATTATAAAACTAATTAAACGTGTAATATAGCTTATTTATAGGTATATTAACATATTATCATCAAGTTTTCAGCAAAATTAAGTTTAATTAAAAAATTGATTTCCCATTGCTCCTATGGGAATCCTCCTTTACTATGGGAATGAAAGTGCATGTCGATTCACTTATTTCATATGAAGCATTTCTTTAAAAACCAAGTGTTTCCAACTAAATCTACGTGAATGAAGTTAACTGGACCCTTTTTTTAAAGAAACACCTGGAATTAAATAAGTTTTTCCAGAAAAATTCACCCCTATGCTTTACTATGGGAATATGACCACATATGGAATATCGTTTTTAATTACAAGGATTTCGATAAAATAGAAGTGTTTCCCAGTATATCTGCGTGAATCAAGTTAATCTGCCAGATTTGGTAAAGAAATAACGGAAATTATGTGAGTTTTTTCCAGAAAAATTCACCCCTATGCATTACTATGGGAATGTGACCATGTGGAATATCGTTTTTAATTTCAAGGATTTCGTTTCGATAAAATAGAAGTGTTTTCCAGTATATCTGCGTGAATGAAGTAAATCTACCAGATTTTGTAAAGAAATAACGGAAATTAAGTGAGTTTTTCCCAGAACAATTCACCCCTATGCTTTACTATGGGAATCCTCCCTATGCTTTACTATGGGAAAGTAATAGCATGTCGATTCACTTATTTCATATGAAGGATTTCTATAAAATCCAAGTGTTTCCCACTATATCTACGTGAATGAAGTTAACTGGACCCTTTTTTTAAAGAAACGAACGGAATTAAATAAGTTTTTCCAGAAAAATTCACCCCTAAGCTTTACTATGGGAATATGACCACATATGGAATATCGTTTTTAATTACAAGGATTTCGATAAAATAGAAGTGTTTTCCAGTATACCTGCGTGAATCAAGTATATCTACCAGATGTTGTAAAGAAATAACGGAAATTAAGTGAGTTTTTCCCAGAACAATTCACCCCTATGCTTTACTATGGGAATCCTCCCTATGCTTTACTATGGGAATGTAATAGCATGTCGATTCACTTATTTCATATGAAGGATTTCTACAAAAACCAAGTGTTTCCCACTATATCTACGTGAATGAAGTTAACTGGACCGTTACTTTAAAGAAAGACCCGAAATTAAATTAGTTTTTTCCAGAAAAATTCACCCCTATGCTTTACTATGGGAATATGACCCCATATGGAATAACTTTTTTAATTTCAAGGATTTCGATAAAAACCAAGTGTTTTCTATTAACTCTTGGTTAGATACGTTAACTGGCTAATTTTTGTAGAGAAATATTGAAAATTAAGTGAGTTGTTGAAGAATGAATTTTCCTCAATGCTTTCCTATGGGACACAAATCGACTTCAGAAAAAGTGTAGAATTTTCTGCATTTTAGAACGAAAATCTTTGATTTTGCCAGTTTTGACACTAATCTCATCTTGAATAATACTCATGGATTTCGATTATAAAACTAATTAAACGTGTAATATAGCTTATTTATAGGTATATTAACATATTATCATCAAGTTTTCAGCAAAATTAAGTTTAATTAAAAATTGATTTCCCATTGCTCCTATGGGAATCCTCCCTATGCTTTACTATGGGAATGAAAGTGCATGTCGATTAACTTATTTCATATGAAGCATTTCTATAAAAACCAAGTGTTTCCAACTATATCTACGTGAATGAAGTTAACTGGACCCTTTTTTTAAAGAAACACCTGGAATTAAATAAGTTTTTCCAGAAAAATTCACCCCTATGCTTTACTATGGGAATATGACCACATATGGAATATCGTTTTTAATTACAAGGATTTCGATAAAATAGAAGTGTTTCCCAGTATATCTGCGTAAATCAAGTTAATCTGCCAGATTTTGTAAAGAAATAACGGAAATTAAGTGAGTTTTTTCCAGAAAAATTCACCCCTATGCATTACTATGGGAATGTGACCATGTGGAATATCGTTTTTAATTTCAAGGATTTCGATAAAATAGAAGTGTTTTCCAGTATATCTGCGTGAATCAAGTAAATCTACCAGATTTTGTAAAGAAATAACGGAAATTAAGTGAGTTTTTCCCAGAACAATTCACCCCTATGCTTTACTATGGGAATCCTCCCTATGCTTTACTATGGGAAAGTAATTGCATGTCGATTCACTTATTTCATATGAAGGATTTCTATAAAAACCAAGTGTTTCCCAGTATATCTACGTGAATGAAGTTAACTGGACCCTTTTTTTAAAGAAACGAACGGAATTAAATAAGTTTTTCCAGAAAAATTCACCCCTATGCTTTACTATGGGAATATGACCACATATGGAATATCGTTTTTAATTTCAAGGATTTCGATAAAATAGAAGTGTTTCCCAGTACAGCTGCGTGAATCAAGTATATCTACCAGATTTTGTAAAGAAATAACGGAAATTAAGTGAGTTTTTCCCAGAACAATTCACCCCTATGCTTTACTATGGGAATCCTCCCTATGCTTTACTATGGGAATGTAATAGCATGTCGATTCACTTATTTCATATGAAGGATTTCTACAAAAACCAAGTGTTTCCCACTATATCTACGTGAATGAAGTTAACTGGACCCTTTTTTTAAAGAAACGAACGGAATTAAATAAGTTTTTCCAGAAAAATTCACCCCTATGCTTTACTATGGGAATATGACCCCATATGGAATAACTTTTTTAATTTCAAGGATTTCGATAAAAACCAAGTGTTTTCTATTAATTCTTGGTTAGATACGTTAACTGGCTAATTTTTGTAGAGAAATATTGGAAATTAAGTGAGTTGTTGAAGAATGAATTTTCCTCAATGCTTTCCTATGGGACACAAATCGACTTCAGAAAAAGTGTAGAATTTTCTGCATTTTAGAACGAAAATCTTTGATTTTGCCAGTTTTGACACTAATCTCATCTTGAATAATACTCATGGATTTCGATTATAAAACTAATTAAACGTGTAATATAGCTTATTTATAGGTATATTAACATATTATCATCAAGTTTTCAGCAAAATTAAGTTTAATTAAAAAATTGATTTCCCATTGCTCCTATGGGAATCCTCCCTATGCTTTACTATGGGAATGAAAGTGCATGTCGATTCACTTATTTCATATGAAGCATTTCTATAAAAACCAAGTGTTTCCAACTATATCTACGTGAATGAAGTTAACTGGACCATTTTTTTAAAGAAACACCTGGAATTAAATAAGTTTTTCCAGAAAAATTCACCCCTATGCTTTACTATGAGAATATGACCACATATGGAATATCGTTTTTAATTACAAGGATTTCGATAAAATAGAAGTGTTTCCCAGTATATCTGCGTGAATCAAGTTAATCTGCCAGATTTTGTAAAGAAATAACGGAAATTAAGTGAGTTTTTTCCAGAAAAATTCACCCCTATGCATTACTATGGGAATGTGACCATGTGGAATATCGTTTTTAATTTCAAGGATTTCGATAAAATAGAAGTGTTTTCCAGTATATCTGCGTGAATCAAGTAAATCTACAAGATTTTGTAAAGAAATAACGGAAATTAAGTGAGTTTTTCCCAGAACAATTCACCCCTATGCTTTACTATGGGAATCCTCCCTATGCTTTACTATGGGAAAGTAATTGCATGTCGATTCACTTATTTCATATGAAGGATTTCTATAAAAACCAAGTGTTTCCCACTATATCTACGTGAATGAAGTTAACTGGACCCTTTTTTTAAAGAAACGAACGGAATTAAATAAGTTTTTCCAGAAAAATTCACCCCTATGCTTTACGATGGGAATATGACCACATATGGAATATCGTTTTTAATTACAAGCATTTCGATAAAATAGAAGTGTTTCCCAGTACAGCTGCGTGAATCAAGTATATCTACCAGATTTTGTAAAGAAATAACGGAAATTAAGTGAGTTTTTCCCAGAACAATTCACCCCTATGCTTTACTATGGGAATATTCCCTATGCTTTACTATGCGAATGTAATAGCATGTCGATTCACTTATTTCATATGAAGGATTTCTACAAAAACCAAGTGTTTCCCACTATATCTACGTGAATGAAGTTAACTGGACCCTTACTTTAAAGAAAGACCCGAAATTAAATTAGTTTTTTCCAGAAAAATTCACCCCTATGCTTTACTATGGGAATATGACCCCATATGGAATAACTTTTTTAATTTCAAGGATTTCGATAAAAACCAAGTGTTTTCTATTAATTCTTGGTTAGATACGTTAACTGGCTAATTTTTGTAGAGAAATATTGGAAATTAAGTGAGTTGTTGAAGAATGAATTTTCCTCAATGCTTTCCTATGGGACACAAATCGACTTCAGAAAAAGTGTAGAATTTTCTGCATTTTAGAACGAAAATCTTTGATTTTGCCAGTTTTGACACTAATCTCATCTTGAATAATACTCATGGATTTCGATTATAAAACTAATTAAACGTGTAATATAGCTTATTTATAGGTATATTAACATATTATCATCAAGTTTTCAGCAAAATTAAGTTTAATTAAAAAATTGATTTCCCATTGCTCCTATGGGAATCCTCCCTATGCTTTACTATGGGAATGAAAGTGCATGTCGATTCACTTATTTCATATGAAGCATTTCTATAAAAACCAAGTGTTTCCAACTATATCTACGTGAATGAAGTTAACTGGACCATTTTTTTAAAGAAACACCTGGAATTAAATAAGTTTTTCCAGAAAAATTCACCCCTATGCTTTACTATGGGAATATGACCACATATGGAATATCGTTTTTAATTACAAGGATTTCGATAAAATAGAAGTGTTTCCCAGTATGTCTGCGTGAATCAAGTTAATCTGCAGGTTTTGTAAAGAAATAACGGAAATTAAGTGAGTTTTTTCCAGAAAAATTCACCCCTATGCATTACTATGGGAATGTGACCATGTGGAATATCGTTTTTAATTTCAAGGATTTCGATAAAATAGAAGTGTTTTCCAGTATATCTGCGTGAATCAAGTAAATCTACCAGATTTTGTAAAGAAATAACGGAAATTAAGTGAGTTTTTCCCAGAACAATTCACCCCTATGCTTTACTATGGGAATCCTCCCTATGCTTTACTATGGGAAAGTAATAGCATGTCGATTCACTTATTTCATATGAAGGATTTCTATAAAAACCAAGTGTTTCCCACTATATCTACGTGAATGAAGTTAACTGGACCCATTTTTTAAAGAAACGTACGGAATTAAATAAGTTTTTCCAGAAAAATTCACCCCTATGCTTTACTATGGGAATATGACCACATATGGAATATCGTTTTTAATTACAAGGATTTCGATAAAATAGAAGTGTTTCCCAGTATAGCTGGGTGAATCAAGTATATCTACCAGATTTTGTAAAGAAATAACGGAAATTAAGTGAGTTTTTCCCAGAACAATTCACCCCGATGCTTTACTATGGGAATCCTCCCTATGCTTTACTATGGGAATGTAATAGCATGTCGATTCACTTATTTCATATGAAGGATTTCTACAAAAACCAAGTGTTTCCCACTATATCTACGTGAATGAAGTTAACTGGACCCTTACTTTAAAGAAAGACCCGAAATTAAATTAGTTTTTTCCAGAAAAATTCACCCCTATGCTTTACTATGGGAATATGACCCCATATGGAATAACTTTTTTAATTTCAAGGATTTCGATAAAAACCAAGTGTTTTCTATTAATTCTTGGTTAGATACGTTAACTGGCTAATTTTTGTAGAGAAATATTGGAAATTAAGTGAGTTGTTGAAGAATGAATTTTCCTCAATGCTTTCCTATGGGACACAAATCGACTTCAGAAAAAGTGTAGAATTTTCTGCATTTTAGAACGAAAATCTTTGATTTTGCCAGTTTTGACACTAATCTCATCTTGAATAATACTCATGGATTTCGATTATAAAACTAATTAAACGTGTAATATAGCTTATTTATAGGTATATTAACATATTATCATCAAGTTTTCAGCAAAATTAAGTTTAATTAAAAAATTGATTTCCCATTGCTCCTATGGGAATCCTCCCTATGCTTTACTATGGGAATGAAAGTGCATGTCGATTCACTTATTTCATATGAAGCATTTCTTTAAAAACCAAGTGTTTCCAACTAAATCTACGTGAATGAAGTTAACTGGACCCTTTTTTTAAAGAAACACCTGGAATTAAATAAGTTTTTCCAGAAAAATTCACCCCTATGCTTTACTATTGGAATATGACCACATATGGAATATCGTTTTTAATTACAAGGATTTCGATAAAATAGAAGTGTTTCCCAGTATATCTGCGTGAATCAAGTTAATCTGCCAGATTTTGTAAAGAAATAACGGAAATTAAGTGAGTTTTTTCCAGAAAAATTCACCCCTATGCATTACTATGGGAATGTGACCATGTGGAATATCGTTTTTAATTTCAAGGATTTCGATAAAATAGAAGTGTTTTCCAGTATATCTGCGTGAATCAAGTAAATCTACCCGATTTTGTAAAGAAATAACGGAAATTAAGTGAGTTTTTCCCAGAACAATTCACCCCTATGTTTTACTATGGGAATCCTCCCTATGCTTTACTATGGGAAAGTAATAGCATGTCGATTCACTTATTTCATATGAAGGATTTCTATAAAAACCAAGTGTTTCCCACTATATCTACGTGAATGAAGTTAACTGCACCCTTTTTTTAAAGAAACGAACGGAATTAAATAAGTTTTTCCAGAAAAATTCACCCCTATGCTTTACTATGGGAATATGACCACATATGGAATATCGTTTTTAATTACAAGGATTTCGATAAAATAGAAGTGTTTCCCAGTATACCTGCGTGAATCAAGTATATCTACCAGATTTTGTAAAGAAATAACGGAAATTAAGTGAGTTTTTCCCAGAACAATTCACCCCTATGCTTTACTATGGGAATCCTCCCTATGCTTTACTATGGGAAAGTAATAGCATGTCGATTCACTTATTTCATATGAAGGATTTCTACAAACACCAAGTGTTTTCCACTATATCTACGTGAATGAAGTTAACTGGACCCTTACTTTAAAGAAAGACCCGAAATTAAATTAGTTTTTTCCAGAAAAATTCACCCCTATGCTTTACTATGGGAATATGACCCCATATGGAATAACTTTTTTAATTTCAAGGATTTCGATAAAAACCAAGTGTTTTCTATTAATTCTTGGTTAGATACGTTAACTGGCTAATTTTTGTAGAGAAATATTGGAAATTAAGTGAGTTGTTGAAGAATGAATTTTCCTCAATGCTTTCCTATGGGACACAAATCGACTTCAGAAAAAGTGTATAATTTTCTGCATTTTAGAACGAAAATCTTTGATTTTGCCAGTTTTGACACTAATCTCATCTTGAATAATACTCATGGATTTCGATTATAAAACTAATTAAACGTGTAATATAGCTTATTTATAGGTATATTAACATATTATCATCAAGTTTTCAGCAAAATTAAGTTTAATTAAAAAATTGATTTCCCATTGCTCCTATGGGAATCCTCCCTATGCTTTACTATGGGAATGAAAGTGCATGTCGATTCACTTATTTCATATGAAGCATTTCTATAAAAACCAAGTGTTTCCAACTATATCTACGTGAATGAAGTTAACTGGACCATTTTTTTAAAGAAACACCTGGAATTAAATAAGTTTTTCCAGAAAAATTCACCCCTATGCTTTACTATGGGAATATGACCACATATGGAATATCGTTTTTAATTACAAGGATTACGATAAAATAGAAGGGTTTCCCAGTATATCTGCGTGAATCAAGTTAATCTGCAGGTTTTGTAAAGAAATAACGGAAATTAAGTGAGTTTTTTCCAGAAAAATTCACCCCTATGCATTACTATGGGAATGTGACCATGTGGAATATCGTTTTTAATTTCAAGGATTTCGATAAAATAGAAGTGTTTTCCAGTTTATCTGCGTGAATCAAGTAAATCTCCCAGATTTTGTAAAGAAATAACGGAAATTAAGTGAGTTTTTCCCAGAACAATTCACCCCTATGCTTTACTATGGGAATCCTCCCTATGCTTTACTATGGGAAAGTAATAGCATGTCGATTCACTTATTTCATATGAAGCATTTCTATAAAAACCAAGTGTTTCCAACTATATCTACGTGAATGAAGTTAACTGGACCCTTTTTTTAAAGAAACACCTGGAATTAAATAAGTTTTTCCAGAAAAATTCACCCCTATGCTTTACTATGGGAATATTACCACATATGGAATATCGTTTTTAATTACAAGGATTTCGATAAAATAGAAGTGTTTCCCAGTATAGCTGCGTAAATCAAGTTAATCTGCCAGATTTTGTAAAGAAATAACGGAAATTAAGTGAGTTTTTTCCAGAAAAATTCACCCCTATGCATTACTATGGGAATGTGACCATGTGGAATATCGTTTTTAATTTCAAGGATTTCGATAAAATAGAAGTGTTTTCCAGTATATCTGCGTGAATCAAGTAAATCTACCAGATTTTGTAAAGAAATAACGGAAATTAAGTGAGTTTTTCCCAGAACAATTCACCCCTATGCTTTACTATGGGAATCCTCCCTATGCTTTACTATGGGAAAGTAATTGCATGTCGATTCACTTATTTCATATGAAGGATTTCTATAAAAACCAAGTGTTTCCCACTATATCTACGTGAATCAAGTTAACTGGACCCTATTTTTAAAGAAACGAACGGAATTAAATAAGTTTTTCCAGAAAAATTCACCCCTATGCTTTACGATGGGAATATGACCACATATGGAATATCGTTTTTAATTACAAGGATTTCGATAAAATAGAAGTGTTTCCCAGTACAGCTGCGTGAATCAAGTATATCTACCAGATTTTGTAAAGAAATAACGGAAATTAAGTGAGTTTTTCCCAGAACAATTCACCCCTATGCTTTACTATGGGAATCCTCCCTATGCTTTACTATGGGAATGTAATAGCATGTCGATTCACTTATTTCATATGAAGGATTTCTACAAAAACCAAGTGTTTCCCACTATATCTACGTGAATGAAGTTAACTGGACCCTTACTTTAAAGAAAGACCCGAAATTAAATTAGTTTTTTCCAGAAAAATTCACCCCTATGCTTTACTATGGGAATAT
Organism: Mastigoproctus giganteus; assembly: GCF_048544385.1. Lineage (NCBI taxonomy): Eukaryota > Metazoa > Arthropoda > Arachnida > Uropygi > Thelyphonidae > Mastigoproctus > Mastigoproctus giganteus. The sequence goes on along the minus strand of NW_028328312.1, from coordinate 150,641 downwards.
GACCCCATATGGAATAACTTTTTTAATTTCAAGGATTTCGATAAAAACCAAGTGTTTTCTATTAATTCTTGGTTAGATACGTTAACTGGCTAATTTTTTTAGAGAAATATTGGAAATTAAGTGAGTTGTTGAAGAATGAATTTTCCTCAATGCTTTCCTATGGGACACAAATCGACTTCAGAAAATGTGTAGAATTTTCTGCATTTTAGAACGAAAATCTTTGATTTTGCCAGTTTTGACACTAATCTCATCTTGAATAATACTCATGGATTTCGATTATAAAACTAATTGAACGTGTAATATAGCTTATTTATAGGTATATTAACATATTATCATCAAGTTTTCAGCAAAATTAAGTTTAATTAAAAAATTGATTTCCCATTGCTCCTATGGGAATCCTCCCTATGCTTTACTATGGGAATGAACGTGCATGTCGATTCACTTATTTCATATGAAGCATTTCTATAAAAACCAAGTGTTTCCAACTATATCTACGTGAATGAAGTTAACTGGACCATTTTTTTAAAGAAACACCTGGAATTAAATAAGTTTTTCCAGAAAAATTCACCCCTATGCTTTACTATGGGAATATGACCACATATGGAATATCGTTTTTAATTACAAGGATTTCGATAAAATAGAAGTGTTTCCCAGTATATCTGCGTGAATCAAGTTAATCTGCAGGTTTTGTAAAGAAATAACGGAAATTAAGTGAGTTTTTTCCAGAAAAATTCACCCCTATGCATTACTATGGGAATGTGACCATGTGGAATATCGTTTTTAATTTCAAGGATTTCGATAAAATAGAAGTGTTTTCCAGTATATCTGCGTGAATCAAGTAAATCTACCAGATTTTGTAAAGAAATAACGGAAATTAAGTGAGTTTTTCCCAGAACAATTCACCCCTATGCTTTACTATGGGAATCCTCCCTATGCTTTACTATGGGAAAGTAATAGCATGTCGATTCACTTATTTCATATGAAGGATTTCTATAAAAACCAAGTGTTTCCCACTATATCTACGTGAATGAAGTTAACTGGACCCATTTTTTAAAGAAACGAACGGAATTAAATAAGTTTTTCCAGAAAAATTCACCCCTATGCTTTACTATGGGAATATGACCACATATGGAATATCGTTTTTAATTACAAGGATTTCGATAAAATAGAAGTGTTTCCCAGTATATCTGCGTAAATCAAGTTAATCTGCCAGATTTTGTAAAGAAATAACGGAAATTAAGTGAGTTTTTTCCAGAAAAATTCACCCCTATGCATTACTATGGGAATGTGACCATGTGGAATATCGTTTTTAATTTCAAGGATTTCGATAAAATAGAAGTGTTTTCCAGTATATCTGCGTGAATCAAGTAAATCTACCAGATTTTGTAAAGAAATAACGGAAATTAAGTGAGTTTTTCCCAGAACAATTCACCCCTATGCTTTACTATGGGAATCCTCCCTATGCTTTACTATGGGAAAGTAATTGCATGTCGATTCACTTATTTCATATGAAGGATTTCTATAAAAACCAAGTGTTTCCCACTATATCTACGTGAATGAAGTTAACTGGACCCTTTTTTTAAAGAAACGAACGGAATTAAATAAGTTTTTCCAGAAAAATTCACCCCTATGCTTTACTATGGGAATATGACCACATATGGAATATCGTTTTTAATTACAAGGATTTCGATAAAATAGAAGTGTTTCCCAGTATAGCTGGGTGATCAAGTATATCTACCAGATTTTGTAAAGAAATAACGGAAATTAAGTGAGTTTTTCCCAGGACAATTCACCCCGATGCTTTACTATGGGAATCCTCCCTATGCTTTACTATGGGAATGTAATAGCATGTCGATTCACTTATTTCATATGAAGGATTTCTACAAAAACCAAGTGTTTCCCACTATATCTACGTGAATGAAGTTAACTGGACCCTTACTTTAAAGAAAGACCCGAAATTAAATTAGTTTTTTCCAGAAAAATTCACCCCTATGCTTTACTATGGGAATATGACCCCATATGGAATAACTTTTTTAATTTCAAGGATTTCGATAAAAACCAAGTGTTTTCTATTAATTCTTGGTTAGATACGTTAACTGGCTAATTTTTGTAGAGAAATATTGGAAATTAAGTGAGTTGTTGAAGAATGAATTTTCCTCAATGCTTTCCTATGGGACACAAATCGACTTCAGAAAAAGTGTAGAATTTTCTGCATTTTAGAACGAAAATCTTTGATTTTGCCAGTTTTGACACTAATCTCATCTTGAATAATACTCATGGATTTCGATTATAAAACTAATTAAACGTGTAATATAGCTTATATATAGGTATATTAACATATTATCATCAAGTTTTCAGCAAAATTAAGTTTAATTAAAAAATTGATTTCCCATTGCTCCTATGGGAATCCTCCCTATGCTTTACTATGGGAATGAAAGTGCATGTCGATTCACTTATTTCATATGAAGCATTTCTATAAAAACCAAGTGTTTCCAACTATATCTACGTGAATGAAGTTAACTGGACCCTTTTTTTAAAGAAACACCTGGAATTAAATAAGTTTTTCCAGAAAAATTCACCCCTATGCTTTACTATGGGAATATGACCACATATGGAATATCGTTTTTAATTACAAGGATTTCGATAAAATAGAAGTGTTTCCCAGTATATCTGCGTGAATCAAGATAATCTGCCAGATTTTGTAAAGAAATAACGGAAATTAAGTGATTTTTTTCCAGAAAAATTCACCCCTATGCATTACTATGGGAATGTGACCATGTGGAATATCGTTTTTAATTTCAAGGATTTCGATAAAATAGAAGTGTTTTCCAGTATATCTGCGTGAATGAAGTAAATCTACCAGATTTTGTAAAGAAATAACGGAAATTAAGTGAGTTTTTCCCAGAACAATTCACCCCTATGCTTTACTATGGGAATCCTCCCTATGCTTTACTATGGGAAAGTAATAGCATGTCGATTCACTTATTTCATATGAAGGATTTCTATAGAATCCAAGTGTTTCCCACTATATCTACGTGAATGAAGTTAACTGGACCCTTTTTTTAAAGAAACGAACGGAATTAAATAATTTTTTCCAGAAAAATTCACCCCTATGCTTTACTATGGGAATATGACCACATATGGAATATCGTTTTTAATTACAAGGATTTCGATAAAATAGAAGTGTTTTCCAGTATATCTGCGTGAATCAAGTATATCTACCAGATTTTGTAAAGAAATAACGGAAATTAAGTGAGTTTTTCCCAGAACAATTCACCCCTATGCTTTACTATGGGAATCCTCCCTATGCTTTACTATGGGAATGTAATAGCATGTCGATTCACTTATTTCATATGAAGGATTTCTACAAAAACCAAGTGTTTCCCACTATATCTACGTGAATGAAGTTAACTGGTCCGTTACTTTAAAGAAAGACCCGAAATTAAATTAGTTTTTTCCAGAAAAATTCACCCCTATGCTTTACTATGGGAATATGACCCCATATGGAATAACTTTTTTAATTTCAAGGATTTCGAAAAAAACCAAGTGTTTTCTATTAATTCTTGGTTAGATACGTTAACTGGCTAATTTTTGTAGAGAAATATTGAAAATTAAGTGAGTTGTTGAAGAATGAATTTTCATCAATGCTTTCCTATGGGACACAAATCGACTTCAGAAAAAGTGTAGAATTTTCTGCATTTTAGAACGAAAATCTTTGATTTTGCCAGTTTTGACACTAATCTCATCTTGAATAATACTCATGGATTTCGATTATAAAACTAATTAAACGTGTAATATAGCTTATTTATAGGTATATTAACATATTATCATCAAGTTTTCAGCAAAATTAAGTTTAATTAAAAAATTGATTTCCCATTGCTCCTATGGGAATCCTCCCTATGCTTTACTATGGGAATGAAAGTGCATGTCGATTCACTTATTTCATATGAAGCATTTCTATAAAAACCAAGTGTTTCCAACTATATCTACGTGAATGAAGTTAACTGGACCATTTTTTTAAAGAAACACCTGGAATTAAATAAGTTTTTCCAGAAAAATTCACCCCTATGCTTTACTATGGGAATATGACCACATATGGAATATCGTTTTTAATTACAAGGATTTCGATAAAATAGAAGTGTTTCCCAGTATATCTGCGTGAATCAAGTTAATCTGCAGGTTTTGTAAAGAAATAACGGAAATTAAGTGAGTTTTTTCCAGAAAAATTCACCCCTATGCATTACTATGGGAATGTGACCATGTGGAATATCGTTTTTAATTTCAAGGATTTCGATAAAATAGAAGTGTTTTCCAGTTTATCTGCGTGAATCAAGTAAATCTACCAGATTTTGTAAAGAAATAACGGAAATTAAGTGAGTTTTTCCCAGAACAATTCACCCCTATGCTTTACTATGGGAATCCTCCCTATGCTTTACTATGGGAAAGTAATAGCATGTCGATTCACTTATTTCATATGAAGCATTTCTATAAAAACCAAGTGTTTCCAACTATATCTACGTGAATGAAGTTAACTGGACCCTTTTTTTAAAGAAACACCTGGAATTAAATAAGTTTTTCCAGAAAAATTCACCCCTATGCTTTACTATGGGAATATTACCACATATGGAATATCGTTTTTAATTACAAGGATTTCGATAAAATAGAAGTGTTTCCCAGTATAGCTGCGTAAATCAAGTTAATCTGCCAGATTTTGTAAAGAAATAACGGAAATTAAGTGAGTTTTTTCCAGAAAAATTCACCCCTATGCATTACTATGGGAATGTGACCATGTGGAATATCGTTTTTAATTTCAAGGATTTCGATAAAATAGAAGTGTTTTCCAGTATATCTGCGTGAATCAAGTAAATCTACCAGATTTTGTAAAGAAATAACGGAAATTAAGTGAGTTTTTCCCAGAACAATTCACCCCTATGCTTTACTATGGGAATCCTCCCTATGCTTTACTATGGGAAAGTAATTGCATGTCGATTCACTTATTTCATATGAAGGATTTCTATAAAAACCAAGTGTTTCCCACTATATCTACGTGAATCAAGTTAACTGGACCCTATTTTTAAAGAAACGAACGGAATTAAATAAGTTTTTCCACAAAAATTCACCCCTATGCTTTACGATGGGAATATGACCACATATGGAATATCGTTTTTAATTACAAGGATTTCAATAAAATAGAAGTGTTTCCCAGTACAGCTGCGTGAATCAAGTATATCTACCAGATTTTGTAAAGAAATAACGGAAATTAAGTGAGTTTTTCCCAGAACAATTCACCCCTATGCTTTACTATGGGAATCCTCCCTATGCTTTACTATGGGAATGTAATAGCATGTCGATTCACTTATTTCATATGAAGGATTTCTACAAAAACCAAGTGTTTCCCACTATATCTACGTGAATGAAGTTAACTGGACCCTTACTTTAAAGAAAGACCCGAAATTAAATTAGTTTTTTCCAGAAAAATTCACCCCTATGCTTTACTATGGGAATATGACCCCATATGGAATAACTTTTTTAATTTCAAGGATTTCGATAAAAACCAAGTGTTTTCTATTAATTCTTGGTTAGATACGTTAACTGGCTAATTTTTGTAGAGAAATATTGGAAATTAAGTGAGTTGTTGAAGAATGAATTTTCCTCAATGCTTTCCTATGGGACACAAATCGACTTCAGAAAAAGTGTAGAATTTTCTGCATTTTAGAACGAAAATCTTTGATTTTGCCAGTTTTGACACTAATCTCATCTTGAATAATACTCATGGATTTCGATTATAAAACTAATTAAACGTGTAATATAGCTTATTTATAGGTATATTAACATATTATCATCAAGTTTTCAGCAAAATTAAGTTTAATTAAAAAATTGATTTCCCATTGCTCCTATGGGAATCCTCCCTATGCTTTACTATGGGAATGAACGTGCATGTCGATTCACTTATTTCATATGAAGCATTTCTATAAAAACCAAGTGTTTCCAACTATATCTACGTGAATGAAGTTAACTGGACCATTTTTGTAAAGAAACACCTGGAATTAAATAAGTTTTTCCAGAAAAATTCACCCCTATGCTTTACTATGGGAATATGACCACATATGGAATATCGTTTTTAATTACAAGGATTTCGATAAAATAGAAGTGTTTCCCAGTATATCTGCGTGAATCAAGTTAATCTGCAGGTTTTGTAAAGAAATAACGGAAATTAAGTGAGTTTTTTCCAGAAAAATTCACCCCTATGCATTACTATGGGAATGTGACCATGTGGAATATCGTTTTTAATTTCAAGGATTTCGATAAAATAGAAGTGTTTTCCAGTATATCTGCGTGAAACAAGTAAATCTACCAGATTTTGTAAAGAAATAATGGAAATTAAGTGAGTTTTTCCCAGAACAATTCACCCCTATGCTTTACTATGGGAATCCTCCCTATGCTTTACTATGGGAAAGTAATAGCATGTCGATTCACTTATTTCATATGAAGGATTTCTATAAAAACCAAGTGTTTCCCACTATATCTACGTGAATGAAGTTAACTGGACCCATTTTTTAAAGAAACGAACGGAATTAAATAAGTTTTTCCAGAAAAATTCACCCCTATGCTTTACTATGGGAATATGACCACATATGGAATATCGTTTTTAATTACAAGGATTTCGATAAAATAGAAGTGTTTCCCAGTATATCTGCGTAAATCAAGTTAATCTGCCAGATTTTGTAAAGAAATAACGGAAATTAAGTGAGTTTTTTCCAGAAAAATTCACCCCTATGCATTACTATGGGAATGTGACCATGTGGAATATCGTTTTTAATTTCAAGGATTTCGATAAAATAGAAGTGTTTTCCAGTATATCTGCGTGAATCAAGTAAATCTACCAGATTTTGTAAAGAAATAACGGAAATTAAGTGAGTTTTTCCCAGAACAATTCACCCCTATGCTTTACTATGGGAATCCTCCCTATGCTTTACTATGGGAAAGTAATTGCATGTCGATTCACTTATTTGATATGAAGGATTTCTATAAAAACCAAGTGTTTCCCACTATATCTACGTGAATGAAGTTAACTGGACCCTTTTTTTAAAGAAACGAACGGAATTAAATAAGTTTTTCCAGAAAAATTCACCCCTATGCTTTACTATGGGAATATGACCACATATGGAATATCGTTTTTAATTACAAGGATTTCGATAAAATAGAAGTGTTTCCCAGTATAGCTGGGTGAATCAAGTATATCTACCAGATTTTGTAAAGAAATAACGGAAATTAAGTGAGTTTTTCCCAGGACAATTCACCCCGATGCTTTACTATGGGAATCCTCCCTATGCTTTACTATGGGAATGTAATAGCATGTCGATTCACTTATTTCATATGAAGGATTTCTACAAAAACCAAGTGTTTCCCACTATATCTACGTGAATGAAGTTAACTGGACCCTTACTTTAAAGAAAGACCCGAAATTAAATTAGTTTTTTCCAGAAAAATTCACCCCTATGCTTTACTATGGGAATATGACCCCATATGGAATAACTTTTTTAATTTCAAGGATTTCGATAAAAACCAAGTGTTTTCTATTAATTCTTGGTTAGATACGTTAACTGGCTAATTTTTGTAGAGAAATATTGGAAATTAAGTGAGTTGTTGAAGAATGAATTTTCCTCAATGCTTTCCTATGGGACACAAATCGACTTCAGAAAAAGTGTAGAATTTTCTGCATTTTAGAACGAAAATCTTTGATTTTGCCAGTTTTGACACTAATCTCATCTTGAATAATACTCATGGATTTCGATTATAAAACTAATTAAACGTGTAATATAGCTTATTTATAGGTATATTAACATATTATCATCAAGTTTTCAGCAAAATTAAGTTTAATTAAAAAATTGATTTCCCATTGCTCCTATGGGAATCCTCCCTATGCTTTACTATGGGAATGAACGTGCATGTCGATTCACTTATTTCATATGAAGCATTTCTATAAAAACCAAGTGTTTCCAACTATATCTACGTGAATGAAGTTAACTGGACCATTTTTGTAAAGAAACACCTGGAATTAAATAAGTTTTTCCAGAAAAATTCACCCCTATGCTTTACTATGGGAATATGACCACATATGGAATATCGTTTTTAATTACAAGGATTTCGATAAAATAGAAGTGTTTTCCAGTATATCTGCGTGAATCAAGTTAATCTGCCTGATTTTTTAAAGAAATAACGGAAATTAAGTGAGTTTTTTCCAGAAAAATTCACCCCTATGCATTACTATGGGAATGTGACCATGTGGAATATCGTTTTTAATTTCAAGGATTTCGATAAAATAGAAGTGTTTTCCAGTATATCTGCGTGAATCAAGTAAATCTACCAGATTTTGTAAAGAAATAACGGAAATTAAGTGAGTTTTTCCCAGAACAATTCACCCCTATGCTTTACTATGGGAATCCTCCCTATGCTTTACTATGGGAAAGTAATAGCATGTCGATTCACTTATTTCATATGAAGGATTTCTATAAAAACCAAGTGTTTCCCACTATATCTACGTGAATGAAGTTAACTGGACCCATTTTTTAAAGAAACGTACGGAATTAAATAAGTTTTTCCAGAAAAATTCACCCCTATGCTTTACTATGGGAATACGACCACATATGGAATATCGTTTTTAATTACAAGGATTTCGATAAAATAGAAGTGTTTCCCAGTATAGCTGGGTGAATCAAGTATATCTACCAGATTTTGTAAAGAAATAACGGAAATTAAGTGAGTTTTTCCCAGAACAATTCACCCCGATGCTTTACTATGGGAATCCTCCCTATGCTTTACTATGGGAATGTAATAGCATGTCGATTCACTTATTTCATATGAAGGATTTCTACAAAAACCAAGTGTTTCCCACTATATCTACGTGAATGAAGTTAACTGGACCCTTACTTTAAAGAAAGACCCGAAATTAAATTAGTTTTTTCCAGAAAAATTCACCCCTATGCTTTACTATGGGAATATGACCCCATATGGAATAACTTTTTTAATTTCAAGGATTTCGATAAAAACCAAGTGTTTTCTATTAATTCTTGGTTAGATACGTTAACTGGCTAATTTTTGTAGAGAAATATTGGAAATTAAGTGAGTTGTTGAAGAATGAATTTTCCTCAATGCTTTCCTATGGGACACAAATCGACTTCAGAAAAAGTGTAGAATTTTCTGCATTTTAGAACGAAAATCTTTGATTTTGCCAGTTTTGACACTAATCTCATCTTGAATAATACTCATGGATTTCGATTATAAAACTAATTAAACGTGTAATATAGCTTATTTATAGGTATATTAACATATTATCATCAGGTTTTCAGCAAAATTAAGTTTAATTAAAAAATTGATTTCCCATTGCTCCTATGGGAATCCTCCCTATGCTTTACTATGGGAATGAAAGTGCATGTCGATTCACTTATTTCATATGAAGCATTTCTTTAAAAACCAAGTGTTTCCAACTAAATCTACGTGAATGAAGTTAACTGGACCCTTTTTTTAAAGAAACACCTGGAATTAAATAAGTTTTTCCAGAAAAATTCACCCCTATGCTTTACTATGGGAATATGACCACATATGGAATATCGTTTTTAATTACAAGGATTTCGATAAAATAGAAGTGTTTCCCAGTATATCTGCGTGAATCAAGTTAATCTGCCAGATTTTGTAAAGAAATAACGGAAATTAAGTGAGTTTTTTCCAGAAAAATTCACCCCTATGCATTACTATGGGAATGTGACCATGTGGAATATCGTTTTTAATTTCAAGGATTTCGATAAAATAGAAGTGTTTTCCAGTATATCTGCGTGAATCAAGTAAATCTACCCGATTTTGTAAAGAAATAACGGAAATTAAGTGAGTTTTTCCCAGAACAATTCACCCCTATGTTTTACTATGGGAATCCTCCCTATGCTTTACTATGGGAAAGTAATAGCATGTCGATTCACTTATTTCATATGAAGGATTTCTATAAAAACCAAGTGTTTCCCACTATATCTACGTGAATGAAGTTAACTGCACCCTTTTTTTAAAGAAACGAACTGAATTAAATAAGTTTTTCCAGAAAAATTCACCCCTATGCTTTACTATGGGAATATGACCACATATGGAATATCGTTTTTAATTACAAGGATTTCGATAAAATAGAAGTGTTTCCCAGTATACCTGCGTGAATCAAGTATATCTACCAGATTTTGTAAAGAAATAACGGAAATTAAGTGAGTTTTTCCCAGAACAATTCACCCCTATGCTTTACTATGGGAATCCTCCCTATGCTTTACTATGGGAAAGTAATAGCATGTCGATTCACTTATTTCATATGAAGGATTTCTACAAACACCAAGTGTTTTCCACTATATCTACGTGAATGAAGTTAACTGGACCCTTACTTTAAAGAAAGACCCGAAATTAAATTAGTTTTTTCCAGAAAAATTCACCCCTATGCTTTACTATGGGAATATGACCCCATATGGAATAACTTTTTTAATTTCAAGGATTTCGATAAAAACCAAGTGTTTTCTATTAATTCTTGGTTAGATACGTTAACTGGCTAATTTTTGTAGAGAAATATTGGAAATTAAGTGAGTTGTTGAAGAATGAATTTTCCTCAATGCTTTCCTATGGGACACAAATCGACTTCAGAAAAAGTGTATAATTTTCTGCATTTTAGAACGAAAATCTTTGATTTTGCCAGTTTTGACACTAATCTCATCTTGAATAATACTCATGGATTTCGATTATAAAACTAATTAAACGTGTAATATAGCTTATTTATAGGTATATTAACATATTATCATCAAGTTTTCAGCAAAATTAAGTTTAATTAAAAAATTGATTTCCCATTGCTCCTATGGGAATCCTCCCTATGCTTTACTATGGGAATGAAAGTGCATGTCGATTCACTTATTTCATATGAAGCATTTCTATAAAAACCAAGTGTTTCCAACTATATCTACGTGAATGAAGTTAACTGGACCATTTTTTTAAAGAAACACCTGGAATTAAATAAGTTTTTCCAGAAAAATTCACCCCTATGCTTTACTATGGGAATATGACCACATATGGAATATCGTTTTTAATTACAAGGATTACGATAAAATAGAAGGGTTTCCCAGTATATCTGCGTGAATCAAGTTAATCTGCAGGTTTTGTAAAGAAATAACGGAAATTAAGTGAGTTTTTTCCAGAAAAATTCACCCCTATGCATTACTATGGGAATGTGACCATGTGGAATATCGTTTTTAATTTCAAGGATTTCGATAAAATAGAAGTGTTTTCCAGTTTATCTGCGTGAATCAAGTAAATCTACCAGATTTTGTAAAGAAATAACGGAAATTAAGTGAGTTTTTCCCAGAACAATTCACCCCTATGCTTTACTATGGGAATCCTCCCTATGCTTTACTATGGGAAAGTAATAGCATGTCGATTCACTTATTTCATATGAAGCATTTCTATAAAAACCAAGTGTTTCCAACTATATCTACGTGAATGAAGTTAACTGGACCCTTTTTTTAAAGAAACACCTGGAATTAAATAAGTTTTTCCAGAAAAATTCACCCCTATGCTTTACTATGGGAATATTACCACATATGGAATATCGTTTTTAATTACAAGGATTTCGATAAAATAGAAGTGTTTCCCAGTATAGCTGCGTAAATCAAGTTAATCTGCCAGATTTTGTAAAGAAATAACGGAAATTAAGTGAGTTTTTTCCAGAAAAATTCACCCCTATGCATTACTATGGGAATGTGACCATGTGGAATATCGTTTTTAATTTCAAGGATTTCGATAAAATAGAAGTGTTTTCCAGTATATCTGCGTGAATCAAGTAAATCTACCAGATTTTGTAAAGAAATAACGGAAATTAAGTGAGTTTTTCCCAGAACAATTCACCCCTATGCTTTACTATGGGAATCCTCCCTATGCTTTACTATGGGAAAGTAATTGCATGTCGATTCACTTATTTCATATGAAGGATTTCTATAAAAACCAAGTGTTTCCCACTATATCTACGTGAATCAAGTTAACTGGACCCTATTTTTAAAGAAACGAACGGAATTAAATAAGTTTTTCCAGAAAAATTCACCCCTATGCTTTACGATGGGAATATGACCACATATGGAATATCGTTTTTAATTACAAGGATTTCGATAAAATAGAAGTGTTTCCCAGTACAGCTGCGTGAATCAAGTATATCTACCAGATTTTGTAAAGAAATAACGGAAATTAAGTGAGTTTTTCCCAGAACAATTCACCCCTATGCTTTACTATGGGAATCCTCCCTATGCTTTACTATGGGAATGTAATAGCATGTCGATTCACTTATTTCATATGAAGGATTTCTACAAAAACCAAGTGTTTCCCACTATATCTACGTGAATGAAGTTAACTGGACCCTTACTTTAAAGAAAGACCCGAAATTAAATTAGTTTTTTCCAGAAAAATTCACCCCTATGCTTTACTATGGGAATATGACCCCATATGGAATAACTTTTTTAATTTCAAGGATTTCGATAAAAACCAAGTGTTTTCTATTAATTCTTGGTTAGATACGTTAACTGGCTAATTTTTTTAGAGAAATATTGGAAATTAAGTGAGTTGTTGAAGAATGAATTTTCCTCAATGCTTTCCTATGGGACACAAATCGACTTCAGAAAATGTGTAGAATTTTCTGCATTTTAGAACGAAAATCTTTGATTTTGCCAGTTTTGACACTAATCTCATCTTGAATAATACTCATGGATTTCGATTATAAAACTAATTGAACGTGTAATATAGCTTATTTATAGGTATATTAACATATTATCATCAAGTTTTCAGCAAAATTAAGTTTAATTAAAAAATTGATTTCCCATTGCTCCTATGGGAATCCTCCCTATGCTTTACTATGGGAATGAACGTGCATGTCGATTCACTTATTTCATATGAAGCATTTCTATAAAAACCAAGTGTTTCCAACTATATCTACGTGAATGAAGTTAACTGGACCATTTTTTTAAAGAAACACCTGGAATTAAATAAGTTTTTCCAGAAAAATTCACCCCTATGCTTTACTATGGGAATATGACCACATATGGAATATCGTTTTTAATTACAAGGATTTCGATAAAATAGAAGTGTTTCCCAGTATATCTGCGTGAATCAAGTTAATCTGCAGGTTTTGTAAAGAAATAACGGAAATTAAGTGAGTTTTTTCCAGAAAAATTCACCCCTATGCATTACTATGGGAATGTGACCATGTGGAATATCGTTTTTAATTTCAAGGATTTCGATAAAATAGAAGTGTTTTCCAGTATATCTGCGTGAATCAAGTAAATCTACCAGATTTTGTAAAGAAATAACGGAAATTAAGTGAGTTTTTCCCAGAACAATTCACCCCTATGCTTTACTATGGGAATCCTCCCTATGCTTTACTATGGGAAAGTAATAGCATGTCGATTCACTTATTTCATATGAAGGATTTCTATAAAAACCAAGTGTTTCCCACTATATCTACGTGAATGAAGTTAACTGGACCCATTTTTTAAAGAAACGAACGGAATTAAATAAGTTTTTCCAGAAAAATTCACCCCTATGCTTTACTATGGGAATATGACCACATATGGAATATCGTTTTTAATTACAAGGATTTCGATAAAATAGAAGTGTTTCCCAGTATATCTGCGTAAATCAAGTTAATCTGCCAGATTTTGTAAAGAAATAACGGAAATTAAGTGAGTTTTTTCCAGAAAAATTCACCCCTATGCATTACTATGGGAATGTGACCATGTGGAATATCGTTTTTAATTTCAAGGATTTCGATAAAATAGAAGTGTTTTCCAGTATATCTGCGTGAATCAAGTAAATCTACCAGATTTTGTAAAGAAATAACGGAAATTAAGTGAGTTTTTCCCAGAACAATTCACCCCTATGCTTTACTATGGGAATCCTCCCTATGCTTTACTATGGGAAAGTAATTGCATGTCGATTCACTTATTTGATATGAAGGATTTCTATAAAAACCAAGTGTTTCCCACTATATCTACGTGAATGAAGTTAACTGGACCCTTTTTTTAAAGAAACGAACGGAATTAAATAAGTTTTTCCAGAAAAATTCACCCCTATGCTTTACTATGGGAATATGACCACATATGGAATATCGTTTTTAATTACAAGGATTTCGATAAAATAGAAGTGTTTCCCAGTATAGCTGGGTGATCAAGTATATCTACCAGATTTTGTAAAGAAATAACGGAAATTAAGTGAGTTTTTCCCAGGACAATTCACCCCGATGCTTTACTATGGGAATCCTCCCTATGCTTTACTATGGGAATGTAATAGCATGTCGATTCACTTATTTCATATGAAGGATTTCTACAAAAACCAAGTGTTTCCCACTATATCTACGTGAATGAAGTTAACTGGTCCGTTACTTTAAAGAAAGACCCGAAATTAAATTAGTTTTTTCCAGAAAAATTCACCCCTATGCTTTACTATGGGAATATGACCCCATATGGAATAACTTTTTTAATTTCAAGGATTTCGATAAAAACCAAGTGTTTTCTATTAATTCTTGGTTAGATACGTTAACTGGCTAATTTTTGTAGAGAAATATTGGAAATTAAGTGAGTTGTTGAAGAATGAATTTTCCTCAATGCTTTCCTATGGGACACAAATCGACTTCAGAAAAAGTGTAGAATTTTCTGCATTTTAGAACGAAAATCTTTGATTTTGCCAGTTTTGACACTAATCTCATCTTGAATAATACTCATGGATTTCGATTATAAAACTAATTAAACGTGTAATATAGCTTATATATAGGTATATTAACATATTATCATCAAGTTTTCAGCAAAATTAAGTTTAATTAAAAAATTGATTTCCCATTGCTCCTATGGGAATCCTCCCTATGCTTTACTATGGGAATGAAAGTGCATGTCGATTCACTTATTTCATATGAAGCATTTCTATAAAAACCAAGTGTTTCCAACTATATCTACGTGAATGAAGTTAACTGGACCCTTTTTTTAAAGAAACACCTGGAATTAAATAAGTTTTTCCAGAAAAATTCACCCCTATGCTTTACTATGGGAATATGACCACATATGGAATATCGTTTTTAATTACAAGGATTTCGATAAAATAGAAGTGTTTCCCAGTATATCTGCGTGAATCAAGATAATCTGCCAGATTTTGTAAAGAAATAACGGAAATTAAGTGATTTTTTTCCAGAAAAATTCACCCCTATGCATTACTATGGGAATGTGACCATGTGGAATATCGTTTTTAATTTCAAGGATTTCGATAAAATAGAAGTGTTTTCCAGTATATCTGCGTGAATGAAGTAAATCTACCAGATTTTGTAAAGAAATAACGGAAATTAAGTGAGTTTTTCCCAGAACAATTCACCCCTATGCTTTACTATGGGAATCCTCCCTATGCTTTACTATGGGAAAGTAATAGCATGTCGATTCACTTATTTCATATGAAGGATTTCTATAGAATCCAAGTGTTTCCCACTATATCTACGTGAATGAAGTTAACTGGACCCTTTTTTTAAAGAAACGAACGGAATTAAATAATTTTTTCCAGAAAAATTCACCCCTATGCTTTACTATGGGAATATGACCACATATGGAATATCGTTTTTAATTACAAGGATTTCGATAAAATAGAAGTGTTTTCCAGTATATCTGCGTGAATCAAGTATATCTACCAGATTTTGTAAAGAAATAACGGAAATTAAGTGAGTTTTTCCCAGAACAATTCACCCCTATGCTTTACTATGGGAATCCTCCCTATGCTTTACTATGGGAATGTAATAGCATGTCGATTCACTTATTTCATATGAAGGATTTCTACAAAAACCAAGTGTTTCCCACTATATCTACGTGAATGAAGTTAACTGGTCCGTTACTTTAAAGAAAGACCCGAAATTAAATTAGTTTTTTCCAGAAAAATTCACCCCTATGCTTTACTATGGGAATATGACCCCATATGGAATAACTTTTTTAATTTCAAGGATTTCGAAAAAAACCAAGTGTTTTCTATTAATTCTTGGTTAGATACGTTAACTGGCTAATTTTTGTAGAGAAATATTGAAAATTAAGTGAGTTGTTGAAGAATGAATTTTCATCAATGCTTTCCTATGGGACACAAATCGACTTCAGAAAAAGTGTAGAATTTTCTGCATTTTAGAACGAAAATCTTTGATTTTGCCAGTTTTGACACTAATCTCATCTTGAATAATACTCATGGATTTCGATTATAAAACTAATTAAACGTGTAATATAGCTTATTTATAGGTATATTAACATATTATCATCAAGTTTTCAGCAAAATTAAGTTTAATTAAAAAATTGATTTCCCATTGCTCCTATGGGAATCCTCCCTATGCTTTACTATGGGAATGAAAGTGCATGTCGATTCACTTATTTCATATGAAGCATTTCTATAAAAACCAAGTGTTTCCAACTATATCTACGTGAATGAAGTTAACTGGACCATTTTTTTAAAGAAACACCTGGAATTAAATAAGTTTTTCCAGAAAAATTCACCCCTATGCTTTACTATGGGAATATGACCACATATGGAATATCGTTTTTAATTACAAGGATTTCGATAAAATAGAAGTGTTTCCCAGTATATCTGCGTGAATCAAGTTAATCTGCAGGTTTTGTAAAGAAATAACGGAAATTAAGTGAGTTTTTTCCAGAAAAATTCACCCCTATGCATTACTATGGGAATGTGACCATGTGGAATATCGTTTTTAATTTCAAGGATTTCGATAAAATAGAAGTGTTTTCCAGTTTATCTGCGTGAATCAAGTAAATCTACCAGATTTTGTAAAGAAATAACGGAAATTAAGTGAGTTTTTCCCAGAACAATTCACCCCTATGCTTTACTATGGGAATCCTCCCTATGCTTTACTATGGGAAAGTAATAGCATGTCGATTCACTTATTTCATATGAAGCATTTCTATAAAAACCAAGTGTTTCCAACTATATCTACGTGAATGAAGTTAACTGGACCCTTTTTTTAAAGAAACACCTGGAATTAAATAAGTTTTTCCAGAAAAATTCACCCCTATGCTTTACTATGGGAATATTACCACATATGGAATATCGTTTTTAATTACAAGGATTTCGATAAAATAGAAGTGTTTCCCAGTATAGCTGCGTAAATCAAGTTAATCTGCCAGATTTTGTAAAGAAATAACGGAAATTAAGTGAGTTTTTTCCAGAAAAATTCACCCCTATGCATTACTATGGGAATGTGACCATGTGGAATATCGTTTTTAATTTCAAGGATTTCGATAAAATAGAAGTGTTTTCCAGTATATCTGCGTGAATCAAGTAAATCTACCAGATTTTGTAAAGAAATAACGGAAATTAAGTGAATTTTTCCCAGAACAATTCACCCCTATGCTTTACTATGGGAATCCTCCCTATGCTTTACTATGGGAAAGTAATTGCATGTCGATTCACTTATTTCATATGAAGGATTTCTATAAAAACCAAGTGTTTCCCACTATATCTACGTGAATCAAGTTAACTGGACCCTATTTTTAAAGAAACGAACGGAATTAAATAAGTTTTTCCAGAAAAATTCACCCCTATGCTTTACGATGGGAATATGACCACATATGGAATATCGTTTTTAATTACAAGGATTTCAATAAAATAGAAGTGTTTCCCAGTACAGCTGCGTGAATCAAGTATATCTACCAGATTTTGTAAAGAAATAACGGAAATTAAGTGAGTTTTTCCCAGAACAATTCACCCCTATGCTTTACTATGGGAATCCTCCCTATGCTTTACTATGGGAATGTAATAGCATGTCGATTCACTTATTTCATATGAAGGATTTCTACAAAAACCAAGTGTTTCCCACTATATCTACGTGAATGAAGTTAACTGGACCCTTACTTTAAAGAAAGACCCGAAATTAAATTAGTTTTTTCCAGAAAAATTCACCCCTATGCTTTACTATGGGAATATGACCCCATATGGAATAACTTTTTTAATTTCAAGGATTTCGATAAAAACCAAGTGTTTTCTATTAATTCTTGGTTAGATACGTTAACTGGCTAATTTTTGTAGAGAAATATTGGAAATTAAGTGAGTTGTTGAAGAATGAATTTTCCTCAATGCTTTCCTATGGGACACAAATCGACTTCAGAAAAAGTGTAGAATTTTCTGCATTTTAGAACGAAAATCTTTGATTTTGCCAGTTTTGACACTAATCTCATCTTGAATAATACTCATGGATTTCGATTATAAAACTAATTAAACGTGTAATATAGCTTATTTATAGGTATATTAACATATTATCATCAAGTTTTCAGCAAAATTAAGTTTAATTAAAAAATTGATTTCCCATTGCTCCTATGGGAATCCTCCCTATGCTTTACTATGGGAATGAACGTGCATGTCGATTCACTTATTTCATATGAAGCATTTCTATAAAAACCAAGTGTTTCCAACTATATCTACGTGAATGAAGTTAACTGGACCATTTTTGTAAAGAAACACCTGGAATTAAATAAGTTTTTCCAGAAAAATTCACCCCTATGCTTTACTATGGGAATATGACCACATATGGAATATCGTTTTTAATTACAAGGATTTCGATAAAATAGAAGTGTTTCCCAGTATATCTGCGTGAATCAAGTTAATCTGCAGGTTTTGTAAAGAAATAACGGAAATTAAGTGAGTTTTTTCCAGAAAAATTCACCCCTATGCATTACTATGGGAATGTGACCATGTGGAATATCGTTTTTAATTTCAAGGATTTCGATAAAATAGAAGTGTTTTCCAGTATATCTGCGTGAAACAAGTAAATCTACCAGATTTTGTAAAGAAATAACGGAAATTAAGTGAGTTTTTCCCAGAACAATTCACCCCTATGCTTTACTATGGGAATCCTCCCTATGCTTTACTATGGGAAAGTAATAGCATGTCGATTCACTTATTTCATATGAAGGATTTCTATAAAAACCAAGTGTTTCCCACTATATCTACGTGAATGAAGTTAACTGGACCCATTTTTTAAAGAAACGAACGGAATTAAATAAGTTTTTCCAGAAAAATTCACCCCTATGCTTTACTATGGGAATATGACCACATATGGAATATCGTTTTTAATTACAAGGATTTCGATAAAATAGAAGTGTTTCCCAGTATATCTGCGTAAATCAAGTTAATCTGCCAGATTTTGTAAAGAAATAACGGAAATTAAGTGAGTTTTTTCCAGAAAAATTCACCCCTATGCATTACTATGGGAATGTGACCATGTGGAATATCGTTTTTAATTTCAAGGATTTCGATAAAATAGAAGTGTTTTCCAGTATATCTGCGTGAATCAAGTAAATCTACCAGATTTTGTAAAGAAATAACGGAAATTAAGTGAGTTTTTCCCAGAACAATTCACCCCTATGCTTTACTATGGGAATCCTCCCTATGCTTTACTATGGGAAAGTAATTGCATGTCGATTCACTTATTTGATATGAAGGATTTCTATAAAAACCAAGTGTTTCCCACTATATCTACGTGAATGAAGTTAACTGGACCCTTTTTTTAAAGAAACGAACGGAATTAAATAAGTTTTTCCAGAAAAATTCACCCCTATGCTTTACTATGGGAATATGACCACATATGGAATATCGTTTTTAATTACAAGGATTTCGATAAAATAGAAGTGTTTCCCGGTATAGCTGGGTGAATCAAGTATATCTACCAGATTTTGTAAAGAAATAACGGAAATTAAGTGAGTTTTTCCCAGGACAATTCACCCCGATGCTTTACTATGGGAATCCTCCCTATGCTTTACTATGGGAATGTAATAGCATGTCGATTCACTTATTTCATATGAAGGATTTCTACAAAAACCAAGTGTTTCCCACTATATCTACGTGAATGAAGTTAACTGGACCCTTACTTTAAAGAAAGACCCGAAATTAAATTAGTTTTTTCCAGAAAAATTCACCCCTATGCTTTACTATGGGAATATGACCCCATATGGAATAACTTTTTTAATTTCAAGGATTTCGATAAAAACCAAGTGTTTTCTATTAATTCTTGGTTAGATACGTTAACTGGCTAATTTTTGTAGAGAAATATTGGAAATTAAGTGAGTTGTTGAAGAATGAATTTTCCTCAATGCTTTCCTATGGGACACAAATCGACTTCAGAAAAAGTGTAGAATTTTGTGCATTTTAGAACGAAAATCTTTGATTTTGCCAGTTTTGACACTAATCTCATCTTGAATAATACTCATGGATTTCGATTATAAAACTAATTAAACGTGTAATATAGCTTATTTATAGGTATATTAACATATTATCATCAAGTTTTCAGCAAAATTAAGTTTAATTAAAAAATTGATTTCCCATTGCTCCTATGGGAATCCTCCCTATGCTTTACTATGGGAATGAAAGTGCATGTCGATTCACTTATTTCATATGAAGCATTTCTATAAAAACCAAGTGTTTCCAACTATATCTACGTGAATGAAGTTAACTGGACCCTTTTTTTTAAAGAAACACCTGGAATTAAATAAGTTTTTCCAGAAAAATTCACCCCTATGCTTTACTATGGGAATATGACCACATATGTAATATCGTTTTTAATTACAAGGATTTCGATAAAATAGAAGTGTTTCCCAGTATATCTGCGTGAATCAAGTTAATCTGCCAGATTTTGTAAAGAAATAACGGAAATTAAGTGAGTTTTTTCCAGAAAAATTCACCCCTATGCATTACTATGGGAATGTGACCATGTGGAATATCGTTTTTAATTTCAAGGATTTCGATAAAATAGAAGTGTTTTCCAGTATATCTGCGTGAATCAAGTAAATCTACCAGATTTTGTAAAGAAATAACGGAAATTAAGTGAGTTTTTCCCAGAACAAATCACCCCTATGCTTTACTATGGGAATCCTCCCTATGCTTTACTATGGGAAAGTAATAGCATGTCGATTCACTTATTTCATATGAAGGATTTCTATAAAAACCAAGTGTTTCCCACTATATCTACGTGAATGAAGTTAACTGGACCCATTTTTTAAAGAAACGAACGGAATTAAATAAGTTTTTCCAGAAAAATTCACCCCTATGCTTTACTATGGGAATATGACCACATATGGAATATCGTTTTTAATTACAAGGATTTCGATAAAATAGAAGTGTTTCCCAGTATACCTGCGTGAATCCAGTATATCTACCAGATTTTGTAAAGAAATAACGGAAATTAAGTGAGTTTTTCCCAGAACAATTCACCCCTATGCTTTACTATGGGAATCCTCCCTATGCTTTACTATGGGAATGTAATAGCATGTCGATTCACTTATTTCATATGAAGGATTTCTACAAAAACCAAGTGTTTCCCACTATATCTACGTGAATGAAGTTAACTGGACCCTTACTTTAAAGAAAGACCCGAAATTAAATTAGTTTTTTCCAGAAAAATTCACCCCTATGCTTTACTATGGGAATATGACCCCATATGGAATAACTTTTTTAATTTCAAGGATTTCGATAAAAACCAAGTGTTTTCTATTAATTCTTGGTTAGATACGTTAACTGGCTAATTTTTGTAGAGAAATATTGGAAATTAAGTGAGTTGTTGAAGAATGAATTTTCCTCAATGCTTTCCTATGGGACACAAATCGACTTCAGAAAAAGTGTAGAATTTTCTGCATTTTAGAACGAAAATCTTTGATTTTGCCAGTTTTGACACTAATCTCATCTTGAATAATACTCATGGATTTCGATTATAAAACTAATTAAACGTGTAATATAGCTTATTTATAGGTATATTAACATATTATCATCAAGTTTTCAGCAAAATTAAGTTTAATTAAAAAATTGATTTCCCATTGCTCCTATGGGAATCCTCCCTATGCTTTACTATGGGAATGAAAGTGCATGTCGATTCACTTATTTCATATGAAGCATTTCTATAAAAACCAAGTGTTTCCAACTATATCTACGTGAATGAAGTTAACTGGACCCTTTTTTTAAAGAAACACCTGGAATTAAATAAGTTTTTCCAGAAAAATTCACCCCTATGCTTTACTATGGGAATATGACCACATATGGAATATCGTTTTTAATTACAAGGATTTCGATAAAATAGAAGTGTTTTCCAGTATATCTGCGTGAATCAAGTTAATCTGCCTGATTTTTTAAAGAAATAACGGAAATTAAGTGAGTTTTTTCCAGAAAAATTCACCCCTATGCATTACTATGGGAATGTGACCATGTGGAATATCGTTTTTAATTTCAAGGATTTCGATAAAATAGAAGTGTTTTCCAGTATATCTGCGTGAATCAAGTAAATCTACCAGATTTTGTAAAGAAATAACGGAAATTAAGTGAGTTTTTCCCAGAACAATTCACCCCTATGCTTTACTATGGGAATCCTCCCTATGCTTTACTATGGGAAAGTAATAGCATGTCGATTCACTTATTTCATATGAAGGATTTCTATAAAAACCAAGTGTTTCCCACTATATCTACGTGAATGAAGTTAACTGGATCCTTTTTTTAAAGAAACGAACGGAATTAAATAAGTTTTTCCAGAAAAATTCACCCCTATGCTTTACTATGGGAATATGACCACATATGGAATATCGTTTTTAATTACAAGGATTTCGATAAAATAGAAGTGTTTCCCAGTATACCTGCGTGAATCAAGTATATCTACCAGATTTTGTAAAGAAATAACGGAAATTAAGTGAGTTTTTCCCAGAACAATTCACTCCTATGCTTTACTATGGGAATCCTCCCTATGCTTTACTATGGGAATGTAATACCATGTCGATTCACTTATTTCATATGAAGGATTTCTACGAAAACCAAGTGTTTCCCACTATATCTACGTGAATGAAGTTAACTGGACCCTTACTTTAAAGAAAGACCCGAAATTAAATTAGTTTTTTCCAGAAAAATTCACCCCTATGCTTTACTATGGGAATATGACCCCATATCTAATAACTTTTTTAATTTCAAGGATTTCGATAAACACCAAGTGTTTTCTATTATTTCTTGGTTAGATACGTTAACTGGCTAATTTTTGTAGAGAAATATTGGAAATTAAGTGAGTTGTTGAAGAATGAATTTTCCTCAATGCTTTCCTATGGGACACCAATCGACTTTAGAAAAAGTGTATAATTTTCTGCATTTTAGAACGAAAATCTTTGATTTTGCCAGTTTTGACACTAATCTCATCTTGAATAATACTCATGGATTTCGATTATAAAACTAATTAAACGTTTAATATAGCTTATTTATAGGTATATTAACAGATTATCATCAAGTTTTCAACAAAATAAAGTTTAATTAAAAAATTGATTTCCCGTTGCTCCTATGGGAATCCTCCCTATGCTTTACTATGGGAATGAAATTGCATGTCGATTCACTTATTTCATATGAAGCATTTCTATAAAAACCAAGTGTTTCCAACTATATCTACGTGAATGAAGTTAACTGGACCCTTTTTTTAAAGAAACACCTGGAATTAAATAAGTTTTTCCAGAAAAATTCACCCCTATGCTTTACTATGGGAATATGACCCCATATGGAATAACTTTTTTAATTTCAAGGATTTCGATAAAAACCAAGTGTTTTCTATTAATTCTTGGTTAGATACGTTAACTGGCTAATTGTTGTAGAGAAATATTGGAAATTAAGTGAGTTGCTGAAGAATGAATTTTCCTCTATGCTTTCCTATGGGACACAAATCGACTTTAGAAAAGTGTAGAATTTTCTGCATTTTAGAACGAAAATCTTTGATTTTGCCAGTTTTGACACTAATCTCATCTTGAATAATACTCATGGATTTCGATTATAAATCTAATTAAACGTTTAATATAGCTTATTTATAGGTATATTAATATATTATCATCAAGTTTTCAGCAAAATTAAGTTTAATTAAAAAATTGATTTCCCATTGCTCCTATGGGAATCCTCCCTATGCTTTACTATGGGAATGAAAGTGCATGTCGATTCACTTATTTCATATGAAGCATTTCTATAAAAACCAGGTGTTTCCAACTATATCTACGTGAATGAAGTTAACTGGACCCTTTTTTTAAAGAAACACCTGGAATTAAATAAGTTTTTCCAGAAAAATTCACCCCTATGCTTTTCTATGGGAATATGACCACATATGGAATATCGTTTTTAATTACAAGGATTTCGATAAAATAGAAGTGTTTCCCAGTATACCTGCGTGAATCAAGTATATCTACCAGAATTTGTAAAGAAATAACGGAAATTAAGTGAGTTTTTCCCAGAACAATTCACCCCTATGCTTTACTATGGGAATCCTCCCTATGCTTTACTATGGGAATGTAATAGCATGTCGATTCACTTATTCCATATGAAGGATTTCTACAAAAACCAAGTGTTTCCCACTATATCTACGTGAATGAAGTTAACTGGACCCTTACTTTAAAGAAAGACCCGAAATTAAATTAGTTTTTTCCAGAAAAATTCACCCCTATGCTTTACTATGGGAATATGACCCCATATGGAATAACTTTTTTAATTTCAAGGATTTCGATAAAAACCAAGTGTTTTCTATTAATTCTTGGTTAGATACGTTAACTGGCTAATTGTTGTAGAGAAATATTGGAAATTAAGTGAGTTGCTGAAGAATGAATTTTCCTCGATGCTTTCCTATGGGACACAAATCGAATTTAGAAAAGTGTAGAATTTTCTGCATTTTAGAACGAAAATCTTTGATTTTGCCAGTTTTGACACTAATCTCATCTTGAATAATACTCATGGATTTCGATTATAAAACTAATTAAACGTTTAATATAGCTTATTTATAGGTATATTAATATATTATCATCAAGTTTTCAGCAAAATTAAGTTTAATTAAAAAATTGATTTCCCATTGCTCCTATGGGAATCCTCCCTATGCTTTACTATGGGAATGAAAGTGCATGTCGATTCACTTATTTCATATGAAGCATTTCTATAAAAACCAAGTGTTTCCTACTATATCTACGTGAATGAAGTTAACTGGACCCTTTTTTTAAGGAAACACCCGAAATTAAATAAGTTTTTCCCGAAAAATTCACCCCTATGGGAATATGACCACATAAGGAATGTCTTTTTTAATTACAAGGATTTCGATAAAATAGAAGTGTTTCCCAGTATTTCTGCGTGACTCAAGTTAATCTGCCAGATTTTGTGAAGAAATAATGGAAATTAAGTGAGTTTTTTCCAGAAAAATTCACCCCAATGCATTACTATGGGAATGTGACCATGTGGAATATGTTTTTTAATTTCAAGGAATTGTTCTGGGAAAAACTCATTTCCCAGTATATCTGCGTGAAACAAGTAAATCTATTAAATTTTGTAAAGAAATAACGGAAATTAAGTGAGTTTTTCCCAGAACAATTCACCCCTATGCTTTACTATGGGAATCCTCCCTATGCTTTTCTATGGGAATGTAATAGCATGTCGATTCACTTATTTCATATGAAGGAATATCTTTTTTAATTTCAGGTATTTCGAGAAATACGAAGTATATCCCAGCATATCTCCGTGAATAAAGCAAATTTGCCAAGTTTGGTAAAGAACAAACTATAATTAAGTGAGTTTTTCCAGAATAATTCACCCATATGCTTTTCTATGGGAATCCTCCTTATGTTTTACTAGGGAAGTCAAATGATATGTCCATTAAGTTATTCCATATGAACGAATTCGATAAAAACGAGGTCCTTCACACAATACCTCTGTGAATGAAGTAAACTACACCCTTGTTTTAAAGAAAGACCAGAAATTAAATGAGATTTTCCAAAAAAAATCACTCCTAAGCATTACTATGGGAATCTGACCCCATGTAGAATATCTTTTTTACATTCAGGGATTTCGATAAAAACGAAGTGTTCCCCAGTATATCTACGTGAAAAAAGTAAACTTACCAAGTTTGGTAAAGGAAAAACTGTAATTTAGTGAGTTTTTCCAGAATAATTCAGCGCTATGCTTTTCTATGGGAATCCCCCCTATGCTTTACTATAGGAGTCAAATGACATGTCGATTAACTTATTCCATATGAACGAATTCGAGAAAAACGAGGTTCAGCACACTATATCTGCGTGAATGAAGTAAACTACACCCTTTTTTTAAAGAAAGAACAGAAATTAAATGAGTTTTTCCAAAAAAATCGCCCCTATGCATTACTATGGGAATCTGACAAAATGTGGAATATCTTTTTTAGTTTCAGGAATTTCCATAACAAAGATGTGTTTTCTATTAATTCTCGGTAAGATACGCTAATTAGCTAATTTTTGTAGAGATATAATTGAAATTAAGTGAGTTGTTGAGGAAAGAATTATCTTCATGCTTCCCTGTATTACACAAAACGACTTCAGAAAAGTAAGGAATTTCATTCATTTTAGAACAAAAATCTTTGATTTTGCCAGTTTTGACACTAAACCCATCTTAAATAATACTCAATGATTTCGATTTTAAAACTGATTAAACGTGTAATATAGCTTATTTATGAGTATATTAACATATTATCATCAAGTTT
The DNA here is from genome assembly GCF_048544385.1 of Mastigoproctus giganteus. Lineage (NCBI taxonomy): Eukaryota > Metazoa > Arthropoda > Arachnida > Uropygi > Thelyphonidae > Mastigoproctus > Mastigoproctus giganteus. Next base: position 124,081 of record NW_028328312.1, on the reverse strand, counting down.
TAAGCAGAAATTAATTTTAAAAAAGAAATTGATTTCCTATGGTCTCCTACGGGAATCCTCCCATTGCTTTACTATGGGAGTCAAATGCCATGTCGATAAACTTATTTCATAGGAACGAATTCGACAAAAACGAGGTCCGTCACACCATATCTGCCTGAATGAAGTAAACTACACCCTTTTTTTTGAAAAACCAAAAATTAAATGAGTTTTTCCTAAAAAATCACTCCTCTGTATTACTAGGGGAATCTGACCCCATGAGGAATATCCTTTTTAATTTCAGGTATTTCGAGAAAATCGAAGTGTATCCCAGTATATCTCCATGATTAAAGTAAATTAGCCAAGTTTGGTAAAGAACAAACTTTAATTAAGTAAGTTTTTCCAGAATAATTCACCCCTATGCTTTTCTATGGGAATCCTCCCTATGTTTTTCTATGGGAGTCAAATGACATGTCGATTAACTTATTCCATATCAACGAATTCGATAAAAGCGAGAACCTTCACACTATAACTGCGTGAATGAAGTAAACTACACCCTTTTTTTAAAGAAAGAGCAGAAATTAAATGAGTGTTTCCAAACAAATCACTCCAACGCATTACTATGGGTATCTGCCCCATGTGTAATATCTTTTTTACTTTCAGGTATTTCGAGAAAATCGAAGCGCATCCCAGTATAACTACGTGAATGAAGTAAACTTACCAAGTTTGGTTAAGACCAAACTGTAATTAAGTGACTTTTTCCAGAATAATTCCCCCCTATGCTTTTCTTTGGGAAACCTCCCAATGCTTTACTATGGGAGTGAAATGACATGTCGATTAACTAATTCCATATGAACGAATTCGATAAAAACGAGGTCCTTCACACTATATCTGCGTGAATGAAGTAAACTGCACCCTTTTTTTTAAAGAAAGACCAGAAATTAAATGAGTTTTTCCAAACAAATCCCCCCTATGCATTACTATGGGAATCTGACCCCATGTGGAATATCTTTTTTACTTTCAGGTATTTCGAGAAAAACGACGCGTAGCCCAGTATACCTACGTGAATAAAGTAAATTTACCAAGTTTGGTAAGGAACAAATTGTAATTAAGTGAGTTTTTCCAGAATAAGTCACCCCTATGCTCTTCTATGGGAAACGTCCCAATGCTTTACTATGGGAGTCAAATGACATGTCGATTAACTTATTCCATATGAACAAATTCGATAAAAACGAGGTCCTTCACACTATATCTGCGTGAATGAAGTAAACTACACCCTTTTTTTTTTAAAGAAAGACCAGAAATTAAATGAGTTTTTCCAAAAAAATCCCCCCTATGCATTACTATGGGAATCTGACCCCATGTGGAATATCTTTTTTAGTTTCAGGAATTTCCATAAAAAAGATGTGTTTTCTATTAATTCTCGGATAGATACGCTAACTAGCTAATTTTTGTAGAGATATAATTGAAATTAAGTGAGTTGTTGAGGAAAGAATTATCTTCAGTGCTTCATTGTATTACACAAAACGACATCAGAAAAATAAGGAATTTCATTCATATTAGAAAAAAATTTTTGATTTTGCCAGTTTTGACACTAAACCCATCTTAAATAATACTCAAGGATTTCGATTATAAAACTGATTAAACGTGTAATATAGCTTATTTATAGGTATATTAACATATTATCATCAGGTTTTAAGCAGAAATTAATTTTAAAAAAGAAATTGATTTCTCATGGTCTCCTAAGGGAATCCTCCCATTGCTTTACTATGGGAGTCAAATGCCATGTCGATAAACTTATTTCATATGAACGAATTCGACAAAAACGAGGTCCGTCACACTATATCTGCGTGAATGAAGTAAACTACACACTTTGTTTAAAGAAAGACCACAAATTAAATGAGCTTTTCCAAAAAAAATCCCCCCTATGCATTACTAGGGGAATCTGACCCCATGTGGAATATCCTTTTTAATTTCAGGTATTTCGAGAAAAACGAATCGTATCCCAGTATATCTCCGTGAATAAAGTAAATTTGCCAAGTTTGGTAAAGAACGAACTATAATTAAGTGAATTTTTCCAGAATAATTCACCCACATGCTTTTCTATGGGAATCCTCCCTATGCTTTACTATGGGAGTCAAATGACATGTCGATTAACTTATTCCATATGAACGAATTCGATAAAAACGAGGTCCTTCACACTATATCTGTGTGAATGAAGAAAACTACACCCTTTTTTTAAAGAAAGACCAGAAATTAAATGAGTTTTTCCAAAAAAATCACTCCTAAGCATTACTATGGGAAACTGACCCCATGTAGAATATCTTTTTTACTTTCAGGGATTTCGATAAAAACGGAGTGTTCTCCAGTATATCTACGTGAAAAAAGTAAACTTACGAAGTTTGGTAAAGAAGAAACTGTAATTTAGTGAGTTTTTCCAGAATAATTCACCCCTATGCTTTTCTATGGGAATCCTCCCAATTCTATGGGAGTCAAATGACATGTCGATTAACTTATTCCATATGAACGAATTCGATAAAAACGAGGTCCACCACACTATATCTGCGTGAATGAAGTAAACTACACCCTTTTTTTAAAGAAAGACCAGAAATTAAATGAGTTTTTCCAAAAAAAATCCCCCCTATGCGTTACTATGGGAATCTGACCCAATGTGGAATATCTTTTTTTGTTTCAGGAATTTCCATAAAAGAGATGTCTTTTCTATTAATTCTCTGTAAGATACGCTAATTAGCTAATTTTTGTAGAGATATAATTGAAATTAAGTGAGTTGTTGAGGAAAGAATTATCTTCAGTGCTTCCCTGTATTACACAAAAGGACATAAGAAAAGTAAGGAATTTCATTCATTTTAGAACAAAAATCTTTGATTTTGCCAGTTTTGACACTAAACCCATCTTAAATAATACTCGAGGATTTCGATTATAAAACTGATCAAACGTGTAATATAGCTTATTTATAGGTATATTAACGTATTATCATCAAGTTTTAAGCAGAAATTATTTTAAAAAAGAAATTGATTTCCCATGGTCTCCTATGGGAATCCTCCCATTGCTTTACTAGGGAGTCAAATGCCATGTCGATAAACTCATTCCATATGAACGAATTCGGTAAAAGCGAGGTCCTTCACACTATATCTGCGTGAATGAAGTAAACTACACCCTTTTTTTAAAGAAAGGACAGAAATTAAATAAGTTTTTCCAAAAAAATCCCCCCTATGCATTACTATGGGAATCTGACCCCATGTGGAATATCTTTTTTAATTTCAGCTATTTCGAGATAAACGAAGCGTAGCCCAGTATACCTACGTGAGAAAAGTAAATTTACCAAGTTTGGTAAAGAACAAACTGTAATTAACTGAGTTTTTCCAGAATAATTCCCCCCTATACTTTTCTATGGGAAACCTCCCAATGCTTTACTATGCGAGTCAAATGACATGTCGATTAACTTATTCCATATGAACGAATTCGACATAAACGAGGTCCTTCACACGATATCTACGTGAATGAAGTAAACTGCACCCTTTTTTTAAAGAAAGACCAGAAATTAAATGAGTTTTTCCAAAAAAATCCCCCCTATGCATTACTACGGGAATCTGACCCCATCTGGAATATCTTTTTTAATTTCAGGTATTTCGAGAAACACGAAGCGCAGCCCAGTATATCTACGTGAAAAAAGTAAACATACCAAGGTTGGTAAAGAAAAAACTGTAATTTAGTGAGTTTTTCCAGAATAATTCACCCCTATGCTTTTCTATGGGAATCCTACCTATGCTTTACAATGGGAGTCAAATCACATGTCGATTAACTTATTCCATATGAACGAATTCGATAAAAACGAGGTCCTTCACACTATATCTGCGTGAATGAAGTAAACTACACTCTTTTTTTTTTTAAAGAAAGAAAAGAAATTAAATGAGTTTTTCCAAAAGAATCACTCCTACGCATTACTATGGGAATCTGACCCCATGTAGAATATCTTTTTTACTTTCAGGGATTTCGATAAAAACGAAGTGTTTCCCAGTATATCCACGTGAGAAAAGTAAATTTACCAAGTTTGGTAAAGAACAAACTGTAATGAAGTGAGTTTTTCCAAAAAAAAATTCACCCCTATGCTTTTCTATGGGAATCCTCCCTATGCTTTACTAGGGGAGTCAAATGACATGTCGATTAACTTATTCCATATCAAGGAATTCGATAGAAACGAGATGCTTCACACTATATCTGCGTGAATGAAGTAAACTACACCCTTTTTTAAAGAAAGACCAGAAATTAAATGAGTTTTTCCAAAACAATCACTCCTACGCATTACTATGGGAATCTGACCCTATGTAGAATATCTTTTTTACTTTCAGGGATTTCGATAAAAACGAAGTGTTCCCCAGAAAACTACGTGAAAAAAGTAAACTTACCAAGTTTGGTAAAGAAAAAACTGTAATTTAGTGAGTTTTTCCAGAATAATTCACCCCTATGCTTTTCTATGAGAATCCTCCCTATGCTATGGGAGTCAAATGACATGTCGATTAACTTATTCCATATGAAGGAATTCGATACAAATTGAGGTCCATCACACTATATCTGCGTGAATGAAGTAAACTACAGCCTTTTTTTTTAAAGAAAGACCAGAAATTAAGTGAGTTTTTCCAAAAAAATCCCCCCTATGCATTACTATGGGAATCTGACCCCATGTAGAATATCTTTTTTACTTTCAGGGATTTCGATAAAAACGAAGTGTTCCCCAGTATATCTACGTGAAAAAAGTAAACATACCAAGGTTGGTAAAGAAAAAACTGTAATTAACTGAGTTTTTTCAATATAATTCCCCCCTATGCTTTTCTATGGGAAACCTCCCAATGCTTTACTATGGGAGTCAAATGACATGTCGATTAACTTATTCCATATGAACGAATTCGATACAAAGAGGTCCGCCACACTATATCTGCGTGAATGAAGTAAACTACACACTTTGTTTAACGAAAGACCAGAAATTAAATGAGTTTTTCCAAAACAATCACTCCTATGCATTACTAGGGTAATCTGAACCCATGTGGAATATCTTTTTTAATTTCAGGGATTTCGATAACAGCGAAGTGTTCCTCAGTATATCTACGTGAAAAAGGTAAATTTACCAAGTTTGGTAAAGAACACACTGTAATTAAGTGAGTTTTTCCAGAATAATTGAACCCTATGCTTTTCTATTGGAATCCTCCTTATGCTTTACTATGGGAGTCAAATGACATGTCGATTAACTTATTCCAGGTGAACGAATTCGATAAAAACGAGGTCCATCACACTATATCTGCGAGAATGAAGTAAACTACACCCTTATTTTACAGAAAGACCAGAAATTAAATCAGTTTTACCAAACAAATTCCCCCTATGCATTACTGTGGGAATCTGACCCCATGTGGAATATCTTTTTTAATTTCAAATATTTCGAGAAACACGAAGTGTGTCCCAGTATATCTACATGACTAAAGTAAATCTACCAAGTTTGAAAAAGAAAAAACTGTAATTAAGTGAGTTTTTACGGAATAATTCACCCCTAGGCTTTTCTATGGGAAACCTCCCAATGCTTTACTGTGGGAGTCAAATGACATGTCGGTTAACTTATTTCATATGAACGAATTCGACAAATACGAGGTCCGTCACACTATATCTGCGTGAATGAAGTAAACTACACCCTTTTTTTAAAGAAAGACCAGAAATTAAATGAGTTTTCCAAAAAAATCCCCCCTATGCGTTACTATGGGAATCTGACCCAATGTGGAATATCTTTTTTTGTTTCAGGAATTTCCATAAAAGAGATGTCTTTTCTATTAATTCTCGGTAAGATACGCTAATTAGCTAATTTGTGTAGAGATATAATTGAAATTAAGTGAGTTGTTGAGGAAAGAATTATCTTCAGTGCTTCCCTGTATTACACAAAAGGACATAAGAAAAGTAAGGAATTTCATTCATTTTAGAACAAAAATCTTTGATTTTGCCAGTTTTGACACTAAACCCATCTTAAATAATACTCAAGGATTTCGATTATAAAACTGATCAAACGTGTAATATAGCTTATTTATAGGTATATTAACATATTATCATCAAGTTTTAAGCAGAAATTAATTTTAAAAAAGAAATTGATTTCCCATGGTCTCCTATGGGAATCCTCCCATTGCTTTACTAGGGAGTCAAATACCATGTCGATAAACTTATTCCATATGAACGAATTCGGTAAAAGCGAGGTCCTTCACACTATATCTGCGTGAATGAAGTAAACTACACCCTTTGTTTAAAGAAAGACCAGAAATTAAATGAGTTTTTCCAAAAAAATCCCCCCTATGCATTACTATGGGAATCTGACCCCATGTGGAATATCTTTTTCAATTTCAGGTATTTCGAGAAAAACGAAGTGTATCCCAGTATATCTCCGTGAATAAAGTAAATTTGCCAAGTTTGGTAAAGAACAAACTAAAATTAAGTGAGTTTTTCCAGAATAATTCACCCCTATGCTTTTCTAAGGGAATCCTCCCTATGCTTTACTATGGGAGTCAAATGACATGTCGATTAACTTATTCCATATGAAAGAATTCGATAGAAACGAGGTCCTTCACACTATCTCTGCGTGAAAGAAGTAACTACTCCCTTTTTTTAATGAAAGACCAGAAATTAAATGAGTTTTTCCAAAAATATCCCCCCTATATATTACTATGGGAATCTGACCCCATGTGGAATATCTTTTTTAATTTCAGGTATTTCGATAAAAACGAAGTGTTCCCCAGTATATCTACGTCAAAAAAGTAAACATACCAAGGTTGGTAAAGAAAAAACTGTAATTAAATGAGTTTTTCCAGAATAATTCCCCCCTATGCTTTTCTATGGGAATCCTACCTGTGCTTTACTATGGGAGTCAAATCACATGTCGATTAACTTATTCCATGTGAACGAATTCGATACAAACGAGGTCCTTCACACGATATCTACGTGAATGAAGTAAACTGTACCCATTTTTTAAAGAAAGACCAGAAATTAAATGAGTTTTTCCAAAAAAATTCCCCCTATGCAGTACTACGGGAATCTGACCCCATGTGGAATATCTTTTTTAATTTCAGGTATTTCGAGAAACACGAAGCGCAGCCCAGTATACCTACGGGAATAAAGTAAATTTACCAAGTTTGGTAAGGAACAAACTGTAATTAAGTGAGTTTTTCCAGAATAATTCTCCCCTATGCTTTTCTATGGGAAACCTCCCAATGCTTTACTATGGGAGTCAAATGACATGTCGATTAACTTATTCCATATGAACGAATTCGATACAAACGAGGTCCTTCACACTATATCTGCGTGAATGAAATAAACTGCACAATTTTTTAAAGAAAGACCCGAAATTAAATGAGGTTTTCCAAAAAAATCCCTCCTATGCATTACTATCGGAATCTGACCCTATGTGGAATATCTTTTTTACTTTCAGGGATTTCTATAAAATCGAAGTGTTCCCCAGTAAATCTGCGTGAATGAAGAAAATTTACGAAGTTTGGTAATGAACAAATTGTAATTAAGTGTGTTTTTCCAGAATAATTCACCCCTATGCTTTTCTATGGGAAACCTCTCCATGCTTTACTATGGAAGTCAAATGACATATCGATAAACTTATTTCTTATGAACGAATTCGACAAAACCGAGGTCCGTCACACTACATCTGCATGAATGAAGTAAACTACACCCTTTTTTTAAAGAAAGACCAGAAATTAAATGAGATTTTCAAAAAATCACCCCTATGTATTACTATGGGAATCTGACCCCATGTGGAATATCTTTTTTGATTTCAGAGATTTCGATAAAAATGAAGTGTTCCCAGAATATCTATGTGAAAAAATTAAATTTATAAATTTACCAAGTTTGGTAAAGAACAAACTGTAATTAAGTGAGTTTTTCCAGAATAATTCACCCCTATGCTTTTCTATGGGAATCTTCCCTATGCTTTACTATGGGAGTCAAATGTCATGTCGATTAACCTATTTCATATGGACGAATTCGACAAAAACGAGGTCCGTCACACTATATCTGCGTGAATGAAGTAAACTACACCCTTTTTTTAAAGAAAGACCAGAAATTAAATGAGTTTTTCCAAAAAAAATCACCCCTATGCATTACTATGGGAATCTGACCCCATTTGGAATATATTTTTTAATTTCAGGTGTTTCGAGAAAAACGAAGTGTATCCCAGTATACCTACGTGAATAAAGTAAATTTTCCAAGTTTTGTAAAGACCAAACTGTAATTAAGTGAGTTTTTCCAGAATAATTCACCCCTATTATTTTCTAAGGGAATCCTCCCTATGCTTTACTATGGGAGTCAAATGACATGTCGATTAACTTATTTCATATGAAAGAATTCGATAAAAACGAGGTCCTTCACACTATATTTGCGTGAAAGAAGTAACTACTCCCTTTTTTTAATGAAAGACCAGAAATTAAATGAGTTTTTCCAAAAATATCCCCCCTATATATTACTATGGGAATCTGACCCCATGTGGAATATCTTTTTTAATTTCAGGTATTTCGATAAAAACGAAGTGTTCCCCAGTATATCTACGTCAAAAAAGTAAACATACCAAGGTTGGTAAAGAAAAAACTGTAGTTAAGTGAGTTTTTCCAGAATAATTCCCCCCTATGCTTTTCTATGTGAAACCTCCCAATGCTTTACTATGGGAGTCAAATGCCATGTCGGTAAACTTATTTCATATGAACGAATTCGACAAAAACGAGGTCCGTCACACTATATCTGCGTGAATGAAGTTAACTGCCCCCCTTTTTTTTAAAGAAAAACCAGATATTAAGTGAGTTTTTACAAAAAAATCACTCCTATGCATTACTATGAGAATCTGACCCCATGTGGAATATCTTTTTTAATTTCAGGTATTTCGAGAAAATCGAAGTGTATCCCAGTATATCTTCGTGAGTAAAGTCAATTTACCAAGTTTGGTAAAGAACAAACTATAATTATAACAAACTATAAAGAACAAACTATAATAAATAACTATAATTTTTCCAGAATAATTCACCCCTAAGCTTTTCTATGGGAAACCTCCCAATGCTTTACTATGGGAGTCAAATGACATGTCGATTAACTAATTTCGTATAAACCAATTCGACAAAAACGAGGTCCGTCACACTATATCTGCGTGAATGAAGTTTTTTCACGCACAGTTCTACACAGTTTTTTAAAGAAAGACCAGAAATTAAATGGGTTTTTCCATAAAAATCACCCCTATGCATTACTATGGGAATCTGACCCCATGTGGAATATCTTTTTTAATTTCAGGGATTTCTATAAAAACGAAGTGTTCCTCAGTATATCTACGTGAAGAAATTAAATTTACCAAGTTTGGTAAAGAACAAACTGTAATTAAGTGAGTTCGTCCAGAATAATTCACCCCTATGCTTTTCTATGGGAATCCCCCCTATGCTTTACTATGGGAGTCCAATGACATGCCGATTAACTTATTCCATATGAACGAATTCGATAAAAACGAGGTGCTTCTCACTATATCTGCGTGAGAGTGAAGTAAACTACACCCTTTTTTAAAGAAAGACCAGAAATTAAATGAGTGTTTCCAAAAAAAATCACCCCTATGCATTACTATGGGAATCTGACCCCATGTGGGATATCTTTTTTAATTTCAGGTTTGTCGAGAAAGACGAAGTGTATCCCAGTATATCTACGTGAATAAAGTAAACTTACCAAGTTTGGTAAAGAACAAAATGTAATTAAGTGAGTTTTTCCAGAATAATTCACCCCTATGCTTTACTATGGGAATCCTCCCTATGCTTTACTATGGGGGTCAAATGACATGTCGATTAACTTATTCCATATGAACGAATTCGATACAAACGTGGTCCTTCACACTATATCTGCGTGAATGAAGTAAACTACACGCTTTTTTAAAGAAAGACCAGAATTTAAATGGTTTTTCCAAAAAAAAATTACCGTTATGCATTACTATGGCAATATGACCCCATGTGGAATTTCTTTTTTAGTTTCAGGAATTTCCATAAAAACGATGCGTTTTCTATTAATTCTTGGTTAGATACGTTAAGTGGCTAATGTTTGTAGAGATATAATGAAAATTAAATGAGTTGAGGAAAGAATTATCTTCAATGCTTCCCTGTAATACACTGAAGACGTTTTGCCTTCAGAAAAGTAAGGAATTTCCTACATTTTAGTACAAAAATCTTTGATTTTGCCAGTTTTGACACTAAACCCATCTTAAATAATACTCATGGATATCGATTATAAAACTGATTAAACGTGTAATATAGCTTATTTATAGGTATATTAACATATTATCATCAAGTTTTCAGCAGAAATTAATTTTAAGAAAAAACTGATTTCCCATTGTCTCCTATGGGAATCCTCCCATTGCTTTGCTATGGGAGTCAAATTCCATGTCGATAAACTAATTTCATATAAACGAATTCGATAAAAACGAGGTGCCTTACACTATACAGGGTGTTTCAGTTAAACGTTTCAGAACTTCTAAGAGGGGTAGGGTACATCCTGACAACTCGAAATCATATAGCAAGGTGGGGTCGGAAATGCTTTCCTGAAGCGGTGTTGTACACAGAAGCACCATAAAGAAAAGAGACCGTAAGTGAGAAATCGTTTTAATAATACATGAAAAGAAGCAAAAGGTACATGGATTAAAGTAAGTGTTCGAAGTTTCTTCCACGGGCTACAATGCACGCCTCACAACTCCGACGCATGGACATCCGAACATTCTGGAATACTCCAGGCGAATTTCGAATTTCTTCGGCAGCTACTGCGATTCTTGCAACCAGCTCCTCAGCATTGTCAACAGGGTGTCATAAACTAGCGATTTCATATGACCCCAGAAATAAAAATCAAGACATGATAGGTCGGGTGACAACTTTTGAGAGATGAACAGATTTCTGCATCGACGCAACAGGCAATGTGGTTCCAACACGATGGAGCCCCTGCCCATTATAGCGGAGATGTTGGTAACTACCTGGATGTCACCTTTGGTCAACAGTGGATCGGACGTGGTGGTCCCGTGCGTTGGCCTGCTCGGTCAACCGACCTATCATGTATTGATTTTTATTTCTGGGGTCATATGAAATCGCTAGTTTATGACACCCCTGTTGACAATGCTGAGGAGCTGGTTGCAAGAATCGCAGTAGCTGCCGAAGAAATTCGAAATTCACCTGGAGTATTCCAGAATGTTCGGATGTCCATGCGTCGGAGATGTGAGGCGTGCATTGTAGCCCGTGGAAGAAACTTCGAACACTTACTTTAATCCATGTACCTTTTGCTTCTTTTCATGTATTATTAAAACGATTTCTCACTTACGGTCTCTTTTCTTTATGGTGCTTCTGTGTACAACACCGCTTCAGGAAAGCATTTCCGACCCCACATTTCTATATGATTTCGAGTTGTCAGGATGTACCCTACCCCTCTTAGAAGTTCTGAAACGTTTAACTGAAACACCCTGTATATGCGGGAATGAAGTAAACTACACCCATTTTTAAAGAAAGACCAGAAATTAAATGCGTTTTTCCAAAAAAATCACCCCTATTCATTTCTATGGGAATCTGACCCCATGTGGAATATATGTTTTTTAATTTCAGGGATTTCAATAAAAACGAAGTGTTCTCCAGTATAACTACGTGAAAAAGTAAATTAACCAAGTTTGGTAAAGAACAAACTGTAATTAAGTGAGTTTTTTCAGAATAATTCACCCCTATGTTTTTCTATGGGAATCCTCCCAATGCTTTTGTATGGGAGTCAAATGACATGTCGGTTAACTTATTTCATATGAACGAATTCGAGAAAAACGAGGTCTGTCACACTATATCTGCGTGAATGAAGTAAACTGCACCCTTCTTTTAAAGAAAGACCAGATATTAAATGAGTTTTTCCAAAAAAATCACCCCTATCATTACTATGGGAATCTGACCCAATGTGGAATATCTTTTTTAATTTCAGGGATTTCGATAAAATCGAAGTGTTTCCCGGTGTATTTTCGTGAATAAAGTAAATTTGCCAAGTTTGGTAAAGAACAAACTGTAATTAAGTGAGTTTTTCCAGAATAATTCATCCCTATGCTTTTCTATGGGAATCCTTCCAATGCTTTACTATGGGAGTCAAATGCCATGTCGATTCACTTATTTGATATGAACGAATTCGATAAAAACGAAGTGCTTCCCACTACATCTGCGTGAATGAAGGAAACTAGACCCTTTTTTTAAAGAAAGACTAGAAATTAAATGAGTTTTTCGAGAAAAAATCATGCCTATGCATTACTATCGGAATCTGACTCCATGTGGAATTTATTTTTTAGTTTCAGGAATTTCCATAAAAAAGATGTGTTCTCTATTAATTCTTGATTAGTTACGTTAACTGGCTAAGGTTTGTAGAGATATAATGGAAATTAAGTGAGTTGTTGAGGAAAGAATTGTCTTCAATGCTTCACTGTAGTACACAGAACGACTTCAGAAAAGTGAGGAATTTCATTCATTTTAGAACGAAAATCTTTGATTTTTGTCAGTTTTGAGACTAAACCCATCTTACATAATTCTCAAGGATTTCGATTATAAAACTTATTATACGTTTAATATAGCTTATTTGTAGGTATATTAACATATTATCATCAAGTTTTCAGCAGAAATTAATTTTACAAATGAAACTGATTTCCCATTTTCTCCTATGGGAATCCTCCCTATGCTTTACTATATGAATGTCATTCCGTTTGGAATAACTTTTTTTTTCATGGATTTCGATAAAAAGCGATGTGCTCCCAAGTACTACTACATAACTTAAGTAAACCTGCCAGTTTGTATTAAGAAAGTACCGAAATTAAATAGGTTTTTCCAGAAAAAATCATCCCTATGCATTACTATGGGAATCTGGAACCATGTGGAATATATCTTTTGATTTCAGGGATTTCGATAAAAGCGATGTGTTTTCTGTTATTTCCAATAATAATACCATCAGGGACCTAATAAAACCTAAAAAAAAAAAAATATTTTCGCTTTTTACCTACAATCTAAATGACTTCTGCTGGGGCCAACCACCCAGAATGAAGGCAAAAAACGACAAGAGGTTCTTTGTTTCTGTGATGATCAATATATGCTAAGTAATTTAAATCTAAACCAAATATAAACCAGTATATGCCAAATATTAATCGAATATAATTAAATCGAATGATGATAAATAGTTAAGAAAACTTAGAATTATTAGAATCAAAGATAAGAAATATAAGTAAAATATAAATGTAAGCATATATTAATCATCGTTTACCCGACAGAGAACGTAATTCAATGATTAAAATAAGACTAAATATACAATACATACTACTAGTAAATTAATAAGAGGAGTTTACCTCAATATAGTACGTGGAACACTTCCGTATGATACCCTCCAGAAATTAAAACGGAAAAAACGAAAAAATCGACAACTTACCGGTACATTAAAATAAAATATAAATAATTAAATAATCAATTTAACACAATTCAAAATCAATTTAAAACAATTAAATAAAGTAAGGAAGGAAAAGTAATAAAGTAAGGAAGGAAAAGTAATAAAGTAATAAAGTAAGGAAGGAAAATCGTTTTGAATATTTTCGTTAGATTCTTTTAATTGCGTTAATTTGAATTTTAATTGTTTTAAATTGATTTTGAATTGTGTTAAATTGATTATTTAATTATTTATATTTTACTTTAATTATTTAATTATTTATATTTTACTTTAATTATTTAATTATTTATATTTTACTTTAATGTACCGGTAAGTTGTCGATTTTTTCGTTTTTTCCGTTTTAATTTCTGGAGGGTATCATACGGAAGTGTTCCACGTACTATATTGAGGAAACTCCTCTTATTAATTTACTAATATTATTATCAACGTAGAACATATTGAGTATTACAGCTCTGTTTCATACTATCTAATACAATACATACTACATATTGACCGTATCTCGGACAGAATGTAATAGTCGTGAAAATAATACGTTGTGCCCACTATGTGATGGATACGGTAAAAATAAATAAATAATTAAATTCAAGCCAACGCGAAGAGAAACATGCAGATAATAAGAAGAAAAACTAAAGGAGTAGGAATAATAGGACCTGAACTCCACAAAGGCGAAAAATAGTGGTATAGATAAGAAATAGTTTCTCCTACGTCCTCGGATTGCCCTAATAATTTCGGAGACATAAAAATAAAGAGTGTAGGACAGTTTAAAGACATTACAAGATATAAGTTGTGGCTCAGGTAGCCCGGGATCGCACACCCGATCGCAAATTCAGCTGAGGATCCTATCGTAGGGCCCTGAGCTGAATTTGCTTGTTATCTCAGCGTGAACGTAAGTAAATTTAAATGAATTTAACTATATGTATATATATATATATATATATGTATATATATATATATATATATATATATATATATAATGAAAAAAAAAATGATACACTTTAATTTGCAAACCGGTGGGTACAAATTTTCTACGCCGTAAGACACCAAGAATGCAATGTGTATCCTATGTACATATATACATGGCACTAAATATGACAATTATATTGAAAATTATATTGAAACAATAGGTTCAGAAAACAAATTTTTGAAATTAATTATGCCTATCGCTTTCCTGAAGTGATATTTCAGTAAGCGATAGGGAAATTATTATTAATCAACTTGCCGTTCAAGGCTGTTAAGCCCGCTGTACAATTTTTATTACTATTGCAGTTATAAGCAATCCTTAGACATTGCGATAAAATTATATTAGCATGCACTGATTTTGATATATTAGATCTCCAGTTTGTAAGGCTGACAACGTTAAAATTAAATGCGTCCCTTTTATTATATACGTTTAACTCTACATTATTATTATGGAATATTTCTATATGAACATCCAAGTAATTTGCTATAGTATCGGAACTATTAGTTTTTTCAAATACAAGTTCTACTGGATGTAATTTACTGAAATGCTGGACAAAATGTGGACAATTAAAAACACATATATCATCTACGTATCTGTGTATAAGTAGGTTATCTTGGAATGCTCTTTCTGTATAATATAAAGTTTTGCGATTATGCTTGATGCTGGACTTCCCATAGGGGTGCCAGTCACTTGTAAGTATAAAGATGTTCCGTCATATGCATAATTATTAAAGATGCATAATTTTATTAGAGAATCCCAATAGGTTGAATCAACCTTTATAGCATTTTTATTTTCTAAATATAATTTCTGGAGGACGACGTTTAAATTATCAAGATTAATGTTCGTAAATAGACTGTTAAAGTCAAATGTTTGTATTTGTTGAATATTGTTATTTTTTATAGCATTTATAATTGGTAAATTATCATTTATTATAATAGTTTTATTTAAGTAATTTATATAATTTTAATTAACTTTTCTAATGTTTTTCCGAGAAATTTAGCATAACTATCTCTACATGATGTTATGAATCTAAAAGCAATATGTGATTTATGAAATTTGGGTATGCCATATATAAATGGATATTTTAGGTTATTATACTTTAACTTTAATTTTTTTTTTTTTTTGCAATGCAATTAATTTTTTGATTATTATATTAGAGGAAGATGTTATCTGTTTATATGTATGGCTAAACTGTAGTTCATTATTTTATAATTTTTATATAATATGATTTACATATGATTGCATAATTGCAAGCAGCTTTGTCAACGGGAGTAATTACAAAATGTTCATGTATATCTTTGAGCTGCCTATTTATTAATTTGGTATTATATAGATTATCCTGTATGAATTTCAATTGATTATATTTGTTAGATATGATATTAAGCATTGTAAATAACCACATGAGAGGGCGCTGACTCTCTTTAAAAATTACCGCTGTGACTTGCAGGCTCCGAAAAAACAATAAGCGTTTGTCTTTTTATTTACATAATTGTTATTTTATATTGTACTTAATACGTAATCTTATAGTTATCGTTACGCTGGTTATTTTTATTTTAATTTAGATAAATAATTTTTGTAGAGATACGTAATACTTTATATACGTAAAACCGTTATTTCGTTCGAATCTTGCAGCCATTGTTTTTGTATATAGTGGTAGGGAATTCAAATTTTTAATTGAGGTAGTTAGGTAGCTCTAACGTATAATTTATAGAGTAATACGCTTCACTGTTTCTATTAGCTAGCGTAGTATTGACATTTAATTAATTTAATTTATTGATTTTATTCATTTAAAATATCATACCCCAAACTAGAGCAGCAAAGCAACGGGCACAACGTGGCAGGAGTGCTGTGACTCGGGGGAGAACTGAGGGGGGCGATTCTCCAACGCATCAGAGCCTAAAAAAATGTGCGACTTGTGAAATGTTTGCCGAACTTCTGGAACGGAACATGATATTGCCATGGTGGCAGTCTTTGTGTGTGCGCGATGTAAGGAGTGTAAGGAAATCAGGCGACAACTCAGCGTTGTTATGGGTCTACTGAGAGTTTGAAGGACAGGGTGGATGCCCTGGAAGGATCTAAATTGAGGGGCCCATCAAGCTCTCAGCTGCCCACATCAACGCCAGAGCTTGCACTTAGTCATCACGCAACACAGCTGCAACCCCCAAAACAGAATGCACGGGTCCCACAGCAACTAGTAGTTGTTGGTGACTCTATTGTCAGGGAAACGGGGAATATGCTTTGTAAAAAGAATAGCTGGAACAGGACCAAGGTATGTCTGCCAGGGGCAAAGGTTTATGACGTTGTAGAGCGGATATCATCTTTTAAGGGCACAAAAGGTGATATAGTTGTACACGTTGGCACTAATGATATTAAGAGTAGGAGACCGGCAGAATTACTTAACAAGTACAGGTCACTGTTGAACAAAAGCCGAGAATTAGGCTTGAATTTGAAAGTGTCTGCAATTCTGCCCAGACGCGATAGAAGGTTTGTTTGTTTGTTATTTGGTTTTTATTAGCATTAGCAACTAAGGCCATATTGCTCCGGGATATGTGGTGGTCATTCCTTGACCTTTTCGCATCCTCCGTATTTGGTGGTGTCGGGCTCGAACCCCGGTCTAAACAAGAAGCGTGTGCTACGCACTGCTGCTCCTTCCCACCTGGCTACGGAGGCGCCTCACGATAGAAGGGAATATATGATGAGAGCCTTGTCGATCAATTCGGCCCTGGAAAGAATGTGCAAGGCTCAAGGGGTAGAATTGTTTTCAGCCTGGACTGTACTTATTAACAGGAGAGACTGCTTCTATAGGGATGGGATACACTTAAATAGAAAGGGTGCAAGAATTTGCTGATGCTATCGAGGCAGTGTTATGTGGGTCGGAAAACAGATAGCTTGGGGAGATACAAGGACTAATAGTTTAGCAGTAGCCGTAGGCAGAGTTGAAGGTGATTCTTGCACAACTTCTCTTAGAATAAGTAGCGACCTGGAGCGTGGGGTGTTGGGGGTTTCAGGGACGGATGGCAGTCATCCTGAAATAGGTGGGTATATGGGATGTGTTAGGGTAACTAGGAACAGGAGCAGGAGCATGTATGTTTGCATGTATACCAATGCTAGAAGTATAGTAAATAAATTTGATGAATTTGAAGTGATGGTCAAGACCTCAAAGGCGGATACTGTTGGGATAGCATTATAGAATAGAACTGCAGATATAAGGAATGCTGAACTGGAATTTGGGGAGTACAATGTGTACAGAAAAAGATAGACAGGATAGGAAGGGAGGATGTGTTATGCTGTAAATTAAGAAAAACATAAAATCAAAAGACAAAAGAAGTGCATCCAGTTGATATACATGAACAGTGCACTGTTGAGTCAGTTTTGTTTGACATAAGCACTGTGAAAGCAAAAATAAGAGTAGGAGTGTGTTATTGGCCTAATGACTCGAATGAGTACAATGAACAATTGTACAGAGAAATAGAGTGGGCTAAGTAAATAGGAATGTCTTATAATGGGGGAATTTAACTTCCCAGATATTGACTGGAACTTGTGGGTTGGTCACTCACACACTAGTCAGACTTTTGTGGATTTATTGGATGATTGTTTTCTGCAGCAGCATGTTCGAGAGGCAACCAGAGAAAGTAATACTCTTGATCTGGTTATCAGCAGTGATCATTCGTGTATTAAGAATTTGCAGATAAAGGAACCACTAGGTGGCAGTGATTTACTTAAAGATTTAATTACCATCAGGGGTAAAGGAAAGGGTTTTTGCTTCCGTAAAGGTGAGTACAGTGGTCTCCGACATTTTTTAAATTCTGTACAGTGGGATCAACTGACGATACTACCAACAGCAAATTCTAAGTGGGAAGCATTCAAGGAATTAATCGTGGATGCTACTAAAAGTTTCATACCTATTAAGAAATATTGTTCAAGTTTAGGCCTAAATGGTTACCAAATGAACTAATGAGACTCGTAACAGAGAAGAAAAATGCATGGGATGCATATAAATTATCAAACGACTCAGAAGCCTATGGCAGATATAAGCTAGTCTGTAATCAGGTCACAAAAGATTAGGCAGGCGAAGGCAGATTACGAGAAATCCTTGGCAAAAGATGCTAAGAAAAACAGCAAGAATTTCTTTACTTATATAAACTCTAAAAGGAAGGGGATGAATCTGATTGGTCCACTTGACATCGACGGTTCGACTGTTGATGATCCTGCTCAGATAGCAAACAAATTGAATGAGTATTTTGCATCTACATTCACACATGAGGAATTATTAAGGTTTGAAAATGGCGGAAGGTTATCAAATTGTAGCAGGATACTTAATGATTTTTTAATAACTGAAAGCAAAGTGGAGGAGAAATTGTTGAAGTTAAACATAAGAAAAGCACCTGGGGTTAATGGGATCTATCCAGTTATATTAAAGCAGACGGCAAAGTAACTAAGCAAACCCTTAGCCGTAATTATGAGAGCATCCTTGGATTCAGGGGAGGTCCCCACGGACTGGAGATGTGCAAATGTATCCCCAATTCACAAACGGGGATCGAGGGGTGACACGAGTAATTACAGACCAGTTAGTTTAACTTCTGTTCCGGGTAAAATAATGGAGTCACTGGTTAAAGATGCAGTGCAGGATCATCTAGACAAGACTGCAGCAATAATTCAGACACAGTTTGTTAAGGGAAAGTCTCGTCTGGCAAATTTGATAGGATATTATGATGTGGTTACAAAGGAACTGGATGCAAAAAAATAATTTTGATATCATATATTTGGATTTCAGGAAAGCTTTTGACACTGTTGCGCATGGAAGACTATTGTACAAATTGGAGCAGAATGGTATTAAGTGTAATTTGCTACAATGGATAAAAGGATGGTTAAGTGGGAGAAGACAGAGGGTGGTAATCAATGGGTGCTGCTCTTCGTGGACTAATATTATTAGTGGAGTCCCACAGGGTTCGGTGTTAGGTCCACTGTTGTTTTGTATATTTATCAATGATATTGATGAAGGTATATCAAGCTTAATGTCGAAGTTTTCAGATGATACCAAGGTTCGCAGGGTTGTTAATGACAGTAATGGCAGTGTGCTACTGCAACAGGATCTAGATAATTTGGGCAGATGGGCTAAAAAGTGGCAACTGAAGTTTAATCTTGACAAATGCAAAGTACTGCATATGGGTAGAAGTAACCCCAGAGTAACGTACCAACTGTGTGGTACTACACTTAAGGTGGAAGAAAATGAAAAAGACCTGGGAGTAATTGTGCAGTCAGATATGAAGTTTTCTGAGCAATGCAGACAGGCGGCCAGGACAGGTCATGGGGTTTTGTCAATGGCATATAGGAATTTTGCTAGCAGGGAGAAGGAGGTGATTGTCCCTCTGTATAAGGCAATGGTCAGGCCACGCGTTGAGTACTGCGTACAGGTCTGGAGGCCTCATTTTAGGAAGGATGTAGATTTATTGAGCGTGTGCAGAGAAGGGCAACAAGATTGGTGAGGGAATGAAGGGATCCTCTTACCAAGAGAGGCTTAAGTTCTGCAAATTGCAGTGGCTGGAGACTAGGCACCTGCGCGGTGATCTGATTGAGGTATATAAGGCCTTGAATGGGTTGAGCACGCTGAATGATGGGATCCTTCCACTTGTTCAGATTACGAACCTAAGGGGGCATAAATTCAAATTAAGAAAAGACAGATGTAGAATAGATGTGCGGAAATTTGTCTTTAGCCAGCTGGTGGTTAAAACGGAACAAACTTCCATCTGTCGTTGTAGAAGTTGACAGGTTAAATAAATTTAAGGAGGAACTGGACAGGCATTTGGAGGGAATGGTGTGATTTCTTTATTTTATTTTATTTTATTTTTTTGGCTGATGCTGCATAAGCTCATACAGTTGCTTACTTGCATCACATGCCACTACTACTACTACTACTACTACTACTACTACTACTACTACTACATGTGGTATGCCTCAAACGGTATGTTATGTTTGTATGCTGATCTTATGGAGTATTTTAGTAAATCTAGATATAACAATTTTTTAAAGTTAGATTTATTAATAGGTGGATTAGGTCGAAATTTAAAACCCAGTGATAAAATATCTCAAAGTTCGGGATATGGGATTATATCTAAATTGCTGGTTATAAGGTGATTATGGTTAGGATCCACGTATCTATGAAATGAACGTTTGTGGCAAACACATTTATCCTGTCCGATGTTAATATTGTGAATGTTGGTAGCTATTGTTTTATAGTTACACGCTTTAAGACCAAATGGTTTAGAATATCTAAATCTGATATTAATATGTAAGTTATTAATAGGCAGCAAGTCATTACGTAAATTAATAGTTTTATGTATGTCTAAATCATCCATCATTTTATTTTGAAAGTATAAGATGAGGACAGAGTTTTCCGGCTGCTTGCTAACATTCAAAATATTAATTCTGAATTTTATATATGGCATACCCAAATTTCATAAATCACCTATTGCTGTTAGATTCATAACATCATGTAGAGATTGTTATTCTAAATTTCCCGGAAAAACCTTAGAAAAGTTACTTAAAATTATATTAAATAACTTAAATAAAACTATTATAATAAATAATAACTTACCGATTATGAATGCTATAAAAAATAACAATATTCAACAAATACAAACATTTGACTTTAACAGTCTATTTACGAGCATTAATCTTGATAATTTAAAGGTCGTCCTCCAGAAACTATATTTAGAAAATAAAAATGCTATAAAGGTTGATTTAACCTATTGGGATACACTAATAAAATTATGCATCTTTAATAATTATGTATATGACGGAACATCGTTATACTTGCAAGTGATTGGCTCCCCTATGGGAAGTCCAGCATCAGGCATAATCGCAAACGTTTATCTATATTATACAGAAAGAGTATTCCAAGATAACCTACTTATATACAGATACGTAGATGATATATGTGTTTTTAATTGTCCACATTTTGTCCAGGATTAGAGTAAATTATATCCAGTAGAACTTGTATTTGAAAAAACTAATAGTTCCGACACTATAGCAAATTACTTGGATTTTCATATAGAAATATCCCATAATAATAATATAGACGTAAACGTATATAATAAAAGAGACGCATTTAATTTTAATGTAGTCAGCCTTACAAACTGGAGATCTAATATATCAAAATCAGTGCATGCTAATATAATTTTATCGCAATGTCTAAGGATTGTTTATATTTGCAATAGTAATAAAAACTGTTCAGGGGGCATAACAGCGTTGTACGGCAAGTTGATTAATAAGAATTTCCCTATCGCTTACCTGAAATATCACTTCAGGAAAGCGATAAGCATAATTAATTTCAAAAATTTGTTTTCTGTACCTATTGTTTCAATATAATTGTCATATTTAGTGCCATGTATATATGTACATAGGATACACTTTGCATTCTTGGTGTCTTACGGCGTAGAAAACTTGTACACACCGGCTTGCAAATTACAGTGTATCATTTTTTTTTTATTATATATATATATATATATATATATATATATACATATATATATATATATATATACATATAGTTAAATTCATTTAAATTTACTTACGTTCACGCTGAGATAACAAGCAAATTCAGCTCAGGGCCCTACGATAGGATCCTCAGCTGAATTTGCGATCGGGTGTGCGATCCCGGGCTACCTGAGCCACAACTTATATCTTGTAATGTCTTTAAACTGTCCTACACTCTTTATTTTTATTTCTCCGAAATTATTAGGGCAATCCGAGGACGTAGGAGAAACTATTTCTTATCTATACCACTATTTTTCGCCTTTGTGGAGTTCAGGTTCTATTATTCCTACTCCTTTAGTTTTTCTTCTTACTATCTGCATGTTTCTTTTTGCGTTGGCTTGAATTTAATTATTTATTTATTTTTACCGTATCCATCACATAGGGGGCACCACATATTATTTTGTCGACTAGGATATTATTATGTCCTAGATACGGTCAATATGTAGTATGTATTGTATATTTAGTCTTATTTTATTCATTAAATTACGTTCTCTGTCGGGTCAACGATGATTAATATATGCTTACATTTATATTTTACTTATATTTCTTACCTTTGATTCTAATATTTCTAAATTTTCTTAACTTTTATTATCATCTTTCGATTTATTTATATTCGATTTACATTCGGCCTATACTGGTTTATATTTGGTTTAGATTTAAATTACTTAGCATATATTGATCATCACAGAAACAGAGAACCTCTTGTCGTTTTTTGCCTTCATTCTGGGTGGTTGGCCCCAGTTGAAGTCATCTAGGTTGTCGGTAAAAAGCGATAATAATTTTTTTTTTTTTTTTTTGCGTTTTGTTAGGTCCCTGATGGTATTATTATTATTGGATTGATTTGCTTATTCTAATGGTTCTTTATATTATCCTTAATATTATATGTATACAGGTATATTGTTTTTTTTTGTTTTAGGTCTCAGGACCTGCCCGAATAAATATCTAAATACTAGTGTACCTGGTCGGCCTCCACGAAGCATAGTGTGGACAATGTTGGGCCTCAGCAGGGGTCTAGCGGCTAAATGGCCAGAAGAACAACGATACACAACTTTACACTCATACAATATCCATAAACTTTTAAATCTCTGGTCTTTACAGTGAATTGTTATACCCACAATGAAAGCAACGCGAAGATGGGAGGAATCCCTTTTGCCGTTAGACACGAACACACTATACACTATGTACAGGTCTACTTGGATCTCAGTCGGGTTTATGTCTTATTCAAGTCTTATATAATAACACTAGGTCTCTTTCTTTTCTTTTCGGTGATAGGACCTCTAATCCTAGTGTGTGGATTCTTTGATTGTTTAGTATCAGGTTTGAATCCTCCTTAGTCTGGGTTTCGGTGAAATCGAAGAGAAACAAGAGGAACCACCACTGGATCCAACCTTGTCCTGAACAGAAACTGAACCTGCAAACCGCCCTTGAAAACCTATTCAAGAAGCACAGCAGCAGAGTGACTACACAACTAACACCCACATTTCGGGTTTTGCGGACCGATTTGATTTTTGCCGCCCGATTTGATTTTTGCCGCTCTTAAGTCTTCGGTATGGTTGTTTACTACTATTCTCTTTACCACTTCGCTTGTGTGGGTTTCATCTTTGGAGGTCGGTCTTACGAAGATTAGGTTTGGGGTTGGCAAGAGGGTCTTGCGATTAGCGGTAGTTTCCTTCGTTGCTGTGTCCTCAGCGCTTCAGAAAAAGTGGGGGCGCGCTGTTGCACTTTCTTTGCCCCACTTTCAAGGTAGGCATCACACCTGGCAGCTATTTTTTTCATTTTCCAGGTGCGTTTGGTCCAAAATTGTTTCTAGTTTGGTCCACAGGGAAACTATTTCAGCTGTTAGTCGTGTAATCACTCTGCTGCTGTGCTTCTTGAATAGGTTTTCAAGGGCGGTTTGCAGGTTCAGTTTCTGTTCAGGACAAGGTTGGATCCAGTGGTGGTTCCTCTTGTTTCTCTTCGATAGAATCCCGTTGGGGGCATGAATCTCTTGTGATTCTCTCGTGCCGGTTTGTGAGCGGGTTTTTCTTTTAGGGGAGGAGGCTCCGGGCCTGAGAGTCCACCGGCCCTTCATCATGCTCGATGACTGTATGTCATCCTCGTGTCATCCTCGATGACTGTATGTCATGCTGCGACGCTGTTTGGGTTTTATTGGATTTTTCCCTCCATGTTGGGATAATTGAAGTAGGTTGGGATTTCCCAGTCAGTTGGATGATGATTCGGTAGGACTTGATTTTTGGTGGAGGAAAATACCCGCTACCAGTTCATAGCCCAATTTGGTGAATTTCTGTTCACTAAAAAAATTTTGGTTGTCCCCCACAAACAGGTGGAAAACAGCAGTAAACAAAAACACTCCTAGAGAACCGGAACAACTTTCTCCTTGGGGGTTTTCAGGGGCAGTGAGCACGAAGATGATGTTTGTTTTTTCCGTAGGAAAAACAAATCCGGAAGAGCACTATTTGTGGAGTTCGTCTTCCAACATAGAATGCTTATGGAAGAGAGGGGGAACACAAAAGTCATGTTCTCTTCGTTATATCCACACGGAATCTTTGGAAATTGTTGATCACGAAGTAGGTAAAGTGTAAAGTGTAAAGTGTGTTTAGGGTCAAACGGCACCACTCGTTTACCCCATCTCCGCGTTGCTTTCATTGTAGGTGAACCAGTTCGCTGGGAAATGCCAGAGATTTAAAAGTGTATGGATATTGTATATGTGTATTGTCATGTACCGTTGTTCATCTGGTCGTTTAGCCGCTGGACCCCTACTGAGGCCCAAGGTTGGCCCATTTTCATCCCGCGGAGGCAGACCAGGAAACACTCCGTAGACTAAGATTTACTCTGGAAGGTCCTGCAGCTTAATTTCCTGAGATTTCGGCTGCTAGGACCTAAAAAAAAAAAAAAAAAAAAAAAAAAGAGAAGAGAAAAATGTTTGTTGTTTTGGTTTATAGGCCATATTGCTCCGAGATATGCGGTGGTCATTCCCTGACCTTTCCTCATCCTCTGTATTTGGTGGTGACGGGCTCGAACCCCGGTCTAATCAAGAAGCGTGTGTTACATACTGCTGCTCCTTCCCACCTGGCTACGGGGCTACGGAGGCGCCTGAGAGAGAGAGAGAGAGAGAGAGAGAGAGAGAGAGAGAGAGAGAGAGAGAGAGATGTATGGGCGAAAAACGTAATTTGGAGATGACTAAATCAATTCCGACGTGTAGGGCATTCGGTTGCGTATGTGCAGGTAGAGTGGGTGGGGAGACTGAAACTTAGGGGGAAAAGACAGAAGTATGGAGTCAAGAGAAGAAGCAACCCCAAGTCACAGTGCGGCGTGCCCATGCCACACCAGAAGGAAAAGTGGAAACGGCGAGGAGGAGAGGAGACAGTCAGGTCAGCTCCCCCCCCCCCACCGGGGATAGGGGTATTAAAGATGAGGGAGGCTAGGGTGCCCACTTCAAGTCGACAAATGGCGTTTGGCAACTGTGCTGCGTTAAGTCTCTTTTCTTCAATGTCGAGTCGATTGCAGTCCAATCGTTCATGGGGTAAGCCCCATCCTTGTGTTTTCACTTTCTTGCCTCAGGGTTTTCTCTGTAGTAACTCCATTGGATAGAATTTTATGATCTTGTACAGTTTAACTTGTGGCCTTTCGTCAGACACGATTTATGGTAATTAGCAGTTTTCTCCTCTCGAAGAGGTCCTGCGTATATTTAGAAAGTGCTCTGTATTCCTATTCTGTGTCAGTGAAGTGGGATTCAAGTCCTTTCGGAAGAAAGTGTATCTTTGTGATCAGGATGCCTCTGAGATCTTCGTATTCTGGGCAGTCGTAGACCAAGTGATTCCAGTTCTCGACCTCCCCACACGTGCAGTTTGGGTCCTCAATAACGCCGTACCCGAGCAGCTTCTCCTTAAAGGGGCCATGACCAGTAAGGAGCGAAATCAAGTGCTTCCCCGGAAAGTACCAGGCCGGTTGCTTGCTGTATATTTTGCCGAGGTCGGGGAGGAATTTTCTTGTGATTTCTCCTTTTGTTGTATCGGTCCATCTTTGTTGCCACTCCCGAAGTAGGATTGTAATCAGGCTTTTTCTGTTTTTATACTACTCGCTGGTTCACTTATGAAATCCTGGAAGGTGGCAGCAACCCCCCCTGGCGTTCAGGAAGAGGAAGCCAGCTTTTACAGTTTCCAAATCGAGGGGAAGGGCTCCAGCAAGCACCTGCAACGCCGTTGTGCTTACTGTTCTGCATGCTCGTGTGGTTGTTAATAAAATGGTCCTTTGTATCATATCCAGAGTTCTCCTATTGACTGCAAGCGTTGTTTTGCTGTACCACACTGCAGCAGCATAAGTTATCGCAGGGATGAAGGTTGCCTTATAATACAACATTGGTGTTGTTTTTTTTAATCCGCAGTCTTTTCTCGTAACCCTCGCCACCAGTGCCGAGTAATGTCTTATCGTCGTCCTTATATATTGTAGGTGAGGTTGAAAGGATACGTTTTTGTCGAGCATAACTCCTAATAACACCTTCTATTTAATTTGGGGTGGGTGCCGTATTTGCAGGGTTCCTTTTAGTAGAATAGATGTGGTTTTTGTCGGTGAAATTTTTAACTGGTTTCTTGTAGCCCAGTTTTGCATTTTCTGTAGAGCTTGGTTTGCGGTGGTTTCCAGTTGGGCTCTTGAGTCAGCTTCAATGGTAAGAATAAGGTCGTCCGCAAAGGCCTAGGCACCGATCAGCCCCAGGTCCAGGTCCAGGAGCTTGTCGAGGTCCATGTTCCAAAGGAGTGGCCTCAAGACAGACCCCTGCGGGCAGAACCTGTGTATAGACCTTGTGACTTTTTGGTAGTTTGCATTTATTTCTACTTTCCTGCAAGATAGGTAGTCCTCCATTACTTTGTATAGGTTGATAGGGACTGCAGCCCCCCTTAGTCTGCCTAGGACGCTCGGCCACCATAGTGAGTCGAACGCCCCGGCAAAATCAATTGAAATGACTAGTAGGTATTTTTTCTGCATTCCTGTGCCTTCCGAAGCAGGTTTCCAAGTGCATCCACTGTGTAGGAACCTGGCTTAAATCCAAACTGATTCCTAGCCGCCAGGTGTGTCCTCTCATAGTGGTTTTTGATTCGTTTGTGCAGCAGTCTTTCATATAGTTTTCTGACCACTGAGAGCAGTGCGATAGGTCTATATGACTCTGGGCAGTCCGGTTTTTTGTTAGGATTTTTAAGTAACAACTTGGTGTTTTCCATGCTGTGGGGAATATACCTGTTTCCAGGCACCTGTTGTATAGAGTAAGTAGTAAGTGCAGTGCAAATTCTGCAGTTTTCTTCAAGATCTCTGGTTCAATCATGTCCAGTCCTGGGCATTTGCGATTTCTGATCTTGGTGGCAGCCTCACTGAGCTCCTCCAGGTTGAAGGGGGGTTCGATTGCCGAGGTGTTATAGTTTGCGTTGTCCTTGCAAATTTCGTGTTGTTCTGGCATGGTTAATATTGCTGGTTCCTTAAAGATTTTGTCCAGTATGTTGCCAATTGACTGCTCCCAGGTGGTCGTTAAGTTTCCCTCCGGTGTCCTGGTAGTACTAATGAACTCGCCCCTGGGGAGCTTATTGGTTATCACCTTGTAGACTAAGCCCCAGGGGTCGGTGTTTCCAGAAGTAGAGACTAGGCGCTCCCAGGCACGCTTCTTACTTTTTTTTATGGTGTCTGTGTAACGGTTCGTAGCTTCTTTGTAATGTTGCCTCAGGACCTCCACCTCATCTTCGGGCCAGGTTCTGCAAGCTCTCTGGAAGTCTTTTCTTGTTTTTTGAATTTGTCGTCGTACTACTGCGATTTCTGCTGTCCACAAGTGTACTGCGCCAGGTTTTGAGTTTTTTCTTTTTATCGCTCGGTCACTGATGTTCAGTAATAATTTTGTAGTTTCTCTCTGAAGGTGATCCGTGTCGCTCTGGTGGTTTATGTTTTCCAGATTGTGTCCAATTGCCGTGGTGAGCAGCTCTCTATACAGTGTCCAGTCTTCATTTACGACTGTATTTCTCTTTTGTGGTTGGTTTGTTTCAGTTATTCTTGTTAGTGGTCTTTCAACTGAAAAGGTTATTACCCGGTAGTCTGAGGTGGTCCGTGCTTCCTCCACCGTCCAATCAGTCACATGTCCGGCCATACTCCTGGTGGCCAGGGAGATTTCAATTGTGGCCTCCCAGAGGGTGCTCGAAAAGGTTGGCAGATGGTGGGGTCGATTTAGTACAGTTAGATAGAATCCTGCAAGGTAGTCTTCTAAGAGTTGTCCAATTCGAGTTCCTCGCCTGTCTGGGGTGAGGCTGTGCCATGCCGGGGAGCGACAGTTGACGTCAGCTCCAATGATGACTCTTCGATTTGGTAGGGTATCGGAGGTAGAAGAAAGAAGAAAAGAAGAAATCTTTATTGTAGTCGATTGCAAAGTCTATATCTTGTCCCAGTCTGCAGTAGAGTGCCACGACATATAGGGATCCTAATGCTGTGCCAAGTTGTGCACAAGCAGCCCATGGAGTACACAGCTGTGTGATTTTAGTTGCGCTGATGTTGGTGTTTCTTATCAGAACAGCAGCCCATGGGGTGTCGTCATCCGTGTGGATCACCTTGTAATTGTGTGGGTACCCTGCGACCGCGTATACGGTTCCTGGACTATAATGACATCCAAGTTTTCGTCTTTGGCTTTGGTCCTGTCTGGTCAGCCACTGCTCTGGCCCGTTGTGCGTTAATTTCGATTATTTTCAGCATATTTGTGTTATAATTCTTAATTCTCGTTCCCATAGTTGATCCTGATTTGGTATACGGTCTTGGTTCGTTGGTATGTGCCTGTGGTCTAATTTCATAGTCTTGCAGTTAACGCCGGTGGGTTCCTTATCTTTGTGGGGGCAAGCGTTAAAATCGTGGTCCTTTTCAGAGCAGTGGCCACATGTTTGTGCACATGTGTGTGTCGTGTGGCAAACTTGCAGCTACGGTAGCATGATTACTCGTTCGTGATAGCGGTAGCTTCCCCATTCAATGAAAACCCTTGTTTGGTCTTTCAGGACCTTCCAGGCCTCCGGGGTAAGCTCAACTACCCAATTTTTATTTATTCTGTTTCTCGCTTGTATGAAGTATTTGGGTATTACTGTTTCTTTTGGGTCCTTTCCCGGGATTTTGCTCTGTAAGTTCATGTGGTACAGCTCAGACGCTAGTTGGTTAGGTGTAACATTCTTGTCCACGTCATAAATTATTATACCCGGACCTTTCCTTTTTGGTGGCTCAGCTGTTAGGCCCAAGGCAGCAATTATCTCTTTCATCTCTCGCTTTGACTCGGTTTCGATCACGAGTCCTACGCTCCTCAATTTGCGTATTCCTCTTATTCTTGTTTGCTGGAAGTCGTTCTTCATAGTGCTTATTAGTTTGTTCTGATTTCGTCACTTATACCAATTTCCTCGGTGTTTTTGGGTCTTAGTATTACAAGGTCAGGCGTTGGTAATAGCGTTTTTTTTCCCTTGGTTGTTCCTTGGCTGGTATATTTATTACAGTTGGTGTGTTCTTCAGCACATTTCCGTAGGTAGGGGCGCGCTGTTGCATTTGTGTGCCCCTACATTCCAGGTAGGCCTCTAATTTGGCTGCGTTCCTTTCTGCCTTGCTGTTGACTTTGTGGAGGACTGTTTCTAGTTTAGTCCAGATTCCCACAATCTCGCCTCTGAGGGCAGCCGTGATTCTGGTCGTTGACTATTTTAGTTTGTTTTCGAGCTCTACCCGAAGGGCCATTACCTGGTCCAGCATAGTGCCTCACGGCAGCCTGGGGTCAATGTTTGGAGATTCAGGCTGTTTGCTTGCTTCTTCGTTGTTTTCTGTTCGGACGTCCTCTTTATCTTGATGTTCTTTAGGTTCGCCTTGAGATCTTGTCTCCCTTCAGGGCGGCGTATTTCCTGTACTTCCCAACTTCAGGGCGGCTTATTTCCTGTACTTCTTTTTGGACATTGGCTGTGGCAGTGCAACGTTGCCGTCTCCACTTTGCTCTATTATTTACAATTCGTCGTTTTGATCTTGTTTGTGATGACCTCTTGTTAGTTTTTCTTCGTCCATAGTTTGTTCTGTGATTTTCTGATTTGAATTGCTCATTTTGTCCCAGTTGGTGTCTGACTTCGGATCCTCGAGGCTGTTGCGGATTAACCAGTTCAGAACCTCTCCGTCTGGAAGAGCCTGTGACATGATAGCAAGTAATGCCAACCGTGAGTCCGTGGCGAAATTTGTTGCCCGGCAACGTTCAGTTCAAATTTTTAACTTCCCCCCGTACAATTTGTTGGGGAGGACGTCCGAGAGTGAAACTAATCTTTGAGAAATCAGACTAATTTCTGTTGGGGTTTTCTATGACGGAGGTTATGATAGTGAACACAGTTTTTACACTAATGGTCTAGTTACGATGATTTGATCCGTCCATGAGAGTCTATGGCAGATGGGGGGAGGACACTAGAATCATTGTTCCTTGCATTTAAGTCAACAATAATGTTTCAATTTTGGGGCAGAAGCACTGTTCAATGTTGATTGGGACACCTCCCCAGTCAAGTGCAAATACTCTGTATAGTGCCTTCAGATGGACATTCGCAATTAGTGAAATGCGACAGTCAAGGTGACAACTGAAGGAATAGATGTCTTTACTGATTAATTCCTGCGCCGGAGAGGAATGCTACACATTCCATTGTCACACAAGCCTCCCAAGTCAAGTGCAGGGTATTTGCGTGGCAACCACAGTGTAATTTGTGCCTCTCTATAGCCCTGCTGTCAGCCGCATGGTGACCAGTACGGTCTGGCAACAAAGGATATAGATAGAAAACGTAATTAATCAGCAAAGTTCCCAGTAAATGAGCAAAGGTTTCTCAACCTGAGATCCACTATAGTAGTTCTTCTAATTAGTACACTTTTCATTAACTGGTAGACACTGTAACCAAATATTCATAGACAAAATCGAGGAGAGCGGAAAACGTGCGTCCACACTGGACGACGGCCATGTCCTGAGTCCACGAAGTAGGCAGAGTGTAGAGTGGAGTGCATTTAGTGTCAAGCGGCACCAGGGGTTCCCCCATCTCCGCGTTGCTTTCATTGTAGGTGTGCCAGTTCACTGGAAAGACCAGATTTAAAAGTGTGTGGATATTGTATACCGTTGTTCTTTTGGCCATTTAGCCGCTGGGCCCTGCTGAGGCCCAACGATGTCCACACTCAGCCCCGTGGAGGCAGGCCAGGTATGCCAGCATTATAATTATCTACTCTGGCAGATCCTGCCACCTAATTTCCTGAGATTTCAGTGGCTAGGACCTAAAAAAAAAAAAAAAAAAAAAAAATTTTGATCTTTCGCGTGGGGGGGGGGGTAAGAGCGCTAGGATTTGAAAGACCGAAACTATTAGCAAACAGTAATTTGGACATGATTAAATTTGTACGTGTAGGGCAATCGCTTGTGTACAAATAGAGTAGGGGAGGGAGACTAAAGACTGGAGTGGGGAGAGACAGAAATATGGAGTCAATAGGGAAGGCGACCCCTATAGGTGTCATGGGGCATGCCATGGCCCACCAGAAGGGGGTGGCAAGGAAGGGTGGAGACAAGAGGACAGCCCCCCCCCCAGCCAGGAAAGTGGAGTGGAAAGAAAGCCAGGAAAGAGTGCCCAGTTCGGTCGCGAATTGGCGCACTGGCAGCCAATCTGCTGTTCAAGGTGGGGAAAAAGATATGGGTCCAACGAAGCAGACGGAACCAGTGCCCCGATATCATTCATGGGCTATGTGTCCATCCAGGTAGGTTGAGGTCAGTCACGTTTATGGGTTATATACCCGACCAGGGTAGTGTCTCGTGGAGTGTCTCTTTTGCATCCCGGATGGGTCTGGTCCGTTGGTCCTGTTTCCATCATCAGGGAGGGTGGTCCAGTGCCTTTTCCATCCAGTGAGCCCATAGTTTCTGTGGTGTGTGTCCTATTCAAGTAGGTTGGTAGGGTCAGACAATTTGGGTTGCAGTGCTGGTGTATTTGCTAATAGTCCGGTGTTGTCGAAGTTTAATGTCTGCTTCAAGGCATACTGTGCCCTTAGTTCCTTATCGCAGAACAGGTTCTTCTTCTGGCAATTAGTTCCTGTGCAAATCTGGTGAGGTTCTTATATTCTTCGCTTGTGTCCAAGACATGATGCTCCTGGGCTTGCGGCACGTAGGTCAATCTTCTTATTAGATTCCCACGTACGTCCTCGTAGTTTGTACATTCGTGCATTGAACCTGGAGCGCCTCCGTGCTCCAGGTTGCAGACTCGGGTGGTTTTGAGCAATATTGTTCGTTGTGTCCAGCTTTCCGGTTCGCCACATGAACAGTTGGGGTCTTGTTGGAGGCCCAGAGATGTTAGTTTCTCGTTGAAGGGGCCGTGAACCGTCAATAAGTAGTTGGCATATAGGCCTCGGTGGAACCATACAGGTAGTTTCGGGAAAAACCTGTCTACATCAGGTATAAAGCGTCGTGTCACCTCCCCTTTGGTTTGTCCATGGAAAAACAGGTCTGTCCGCCTGTTTTGCCATTCCTGTTTTAAGTGTGTCAAGAGCCGAGCCTTTTCCATTTTTATATTGTTTGTGGGTTCAATCGTAAAGCCCGAGTAGGTCACAGAAATTCCTTTTGATACGTAGTATGCTAGTCCGCATTTGGCCACTTCGAGATCCAGTGGTAAGGATCCAGTAAGAACCTGAAGCGCCTCCGTGCTCACAGTATTGCAGATTCGGGTGGTTTTGAGCAATATTGTTCGTTGTGTCGAGTCCAGTTTTCTTTTGTTGGTGATCACTCTGGTTCTATGGTACCATATTGGTGCACCGTATGTAATCTCCCTGAGAATAGTAGTCTTGTAGTATAGCAACATGGTTTGATTACTCAGCTCCCAGTCCCTGCGTGAGACTCACGCAATCAGGCCCGAGTAGTTCCTAATCTTAGTCCTGAGTTGCTTGAGTTGAAGTTGGAATGTGAGCATGCTGTCAAAAATGATCCTGAGGTATTTTATTTGTTGGGCGAATTTGATTGTAGCGCAATTTATTTTAATTTGCGGTGGCCTCCTTATGTCCAATGTTCCCTTAAGCAAGATGGAAGTCGTTTTGGCAGGCGAGATCTGTAGAAAGTTCACCGTAGCCCACCGCCGTAGAGTATATAGAGCTTGATTTGCTCTAGTCTCGAGTTGTGCCCTATTATTTGCCGTCACAGTGAGAATTAAATCATCCCCAAATGCATGGGTTACCACCTTCCCAAGGCCGGTGTTCAGAAAATCATCAAATACTATATTCCACAGAAATGGTCCGAGCACGGAATCATCGGGGCATCCCCTGTGGATGTTCCTGCTGATCTTTTGGTATGGTACTTTCACTTCTATTTTTCGGTGTTAGAGGTAGCTTTTGATATTATTATAAAGGTTGTTTGGGACCTGTGCCATTCTGAACCTGCCCAGGACGCTCGGCCACCAAAGTGAGTCGAACGCCCCGGCAAAATCCACTGCAATAGCGAGAAAGTAATTCTGTTGGCAATCGTTCCCTGATATCAGTAGGTTTCTCATCGCATTGACATTCCATTTTAAACCTCTTTCAAGGGAACCATTCCCCCTACAGACAAACTCAGTTCCAACCTATATTGTATATAATTCACACAATGTAACATTATGTGTTCTGAGGTCTCTTGTTGTCCACAGCTGCATGAGTCATCATCTCTAAGCCCAAATTGGTATAGTCTCAGGGCCAAACCGTGTCCAGTTATCAAGAATGTGGCATGCAACCCAAATTGCAGCCACATCTTCTTTTTATTCACTATAGTAACTATAGGCAGAAAAGGGTACGTTTGACGTCCCTTATCTGAATTATCCCATTGTAACTGCCATTTCTGAATAATTTCCTGCAGTATTCTTACTTTGTCTAATTTAATATCAGATTTATTATAAATTTTATTAGCAATGGGACATGAACTTATTTCCAAATAGGTTCTCCTAATATTTCTTTTTGTAAAATACATTAAGCCCGAAAGAAGAACATTATACTGGACAGGGATTCTCCCTGAAACAACCTGCAAAGCCTCGGTTGAGACTGTTCGACATGCTCTAGTGATAGCTAATAAAACAAATCTCTGTGCCTGTAATAACTATTTTTGTATGGTTTTAATAGACACTCTATGAACCCATGCTCCGGAGGCATATGTGATAATGGGGATAAACACACATTCATAAAGCAAGTTTATCGATCTTCCTTTAATCCCCCAATCCACTCTTATTACCCTCCAGAGCTTCGCATAAAGAGCACATACCTTTTCTTTCAAGTAACGTACGTGCTCAGTAAAAAAGAGTCTTTCTTCAATTTTTAGGCCAAGATATTTCGTCACATTCACATATCGAACAGCATCACCCAGAAGCTTTACACCGGGATGTCGATTTTGACTCAGCCTGCCTTTCAACAACATTTGGACTGTTTTTTCCTTAGAAATCTCTAATTTATATCTTCCAGTCCACTGAGCAAGATCATAAAGCACTTGACACGCAGTGTCCTCAATTTGCAATCTTGCATTACCCTCAATAAGTAGAGCTAAGTCGTCTGCATACGCTATCTTAACAACACCTGGAACATTTACTTTCAAAAATTCATCGAATACAATGTTCCAGGCAAAGGGGCCAATCACCGAACCTTGTGGACATCCTCTAGACATATTCCTTGTCAATTTTGTATATTTAGTTAAAACTTCAACTTGTCTTTCACTAAAATAACTTTCTAACACTTTATACAAATTGTCTGAACACTTTACTTGTCTAATTCTATATAACACACCTTCCCACCATAGTCGGTCGAATGCACCTTTAAAATCTATAAAAATTCCGAGTACATATCTCATCCCACTGCCCTCTACATGCTGCACTAATTCATATACTGCAACAGCTACTTGACATCCTACCAAACCATAACTAATTCATATTCATCGCATTGACAGTCGAGTGACCTGGCTTGAATCCGAATTGTTTTTTAGCCTCAAAGTTGGCAGTGGAGTGGTAGTTTTGTATCCGTTTATGCAGGAGCCGTTCATATAGCTTACTTAAAACTGTTAGGAGCGCTATGGGTCTATATGATTCCGGGAGAGCCGGATTTTTGCTTGAGGCTTTGAGAATTAATTTGACATTTTCTGTTCTCCACTCCATAGGGAAGTATCCCGCCTCCAGGCAGCAATTATACAACCTTAAGAGGATTTGGGGTTCTAGGTCAGTAACCTTCTTTATGATTTCAAGTTGAAGCATATCTCTTCCAGGGCATCTTTTGGGCCTAATCGGGGCAGCCGCTTCTTGGAGTTCCTCGATTGTAAATGGTTGTTCCCTCTTTTCCGTGAGGTATTCTTCATTTTCTTTGCACAGCTGGAGTTGATGTTCACTGGATGGCTGTGCTGTTTCCTTTAGGAGGTTGTTGACTGATTCCTCCCACATTGTTGTTAGAGTGCCTTGTGGAGTTCGAGTCGTCGTATGGACTTCTCCCCTGGGGAAGTTGTTCGTAGTTAATTTGTATATAACCCCCCAGGGATCTGCGTTTCCAGGTGTGGAGACAAGCAACTCCCAAGATTTTCTTTTACTCTTTTGGATTTTGTCTGTGTATAGATTCCTTGCCTCCCCATAGCGTTGTCTTAAAGCCTCCACCTCAGCCTGCGGCTTAGACCTGCGGGCTCTTTGGAATTGTTTCCGTCTATTTCCGACTTCCTTCCTAAGGGTCTGAAGCTCCCGAGTCCACCATGGGACCATTCCTGGGGAGGGTCTCTTCTTCTTTATGGTTGCACTGCTGGACTCTGTGATTATGTTAGTCACTGTTCTTTGCAGGATGTCTGGATCAGTTTCCTTCTCTATTTGCTGTTGAATAGCTTTGATAGCTGTGGCTAGGTGATTCGCAAACTGATTCCAGTCTGCTTTGTGGACTGCAAACCTGTTGGTGAGATATCTGGTGATTCGGGTTCTCGTTAGCGTTCTTGAGATTCGATACGTGATCACCCGATGATCGGATGTTGTCCAGGAATTTTGGACTGTCCATCCGTCGATGTGCGCGGCCATATTGGCTGTGGCTATTGTAATGTCTTTGTCTGCTTCCCAAAGCAGGTTGCAGAAGGTGGGCAGATGGTGTGGCTGGTTTAGGATCATGAACGGAGAGGTGGCTAGGAAGCCTTCAAGTAGCTGACCATTGTGCCTTGCTCTTCTGCCCTCCGTTTTGCTGTGCCAAGCAGGCGACCGACAGTTCACGTCTGTCCCCACAATGATCCGATGGTTTGGTAGGATGTCAAGTAGCTGTTGCAAGTAATTTATGGCAAGTTGTGATATCCTGTCCAGGTCTAGAGTAGAGAGATATGACGTAGAAGACTCCTATTGGTGTGATGACATGGGCGCAGGCTGCCCAGGGTGTGCACAGCTGTGCGATCTTCGTTACCGTGATGTTTGGGTTTCGGACCAGTACCGCGGCCCAGGGAGTGTTCTCATCAGATTGGATTAATTTATATGCAAGTGGGTAGCCCCTTACTTGTTTGGAATGTGCATACGGTTCCTGAAGTAGCAGGATATCAGCGCTCCGTTCGTCGCCCTTAAAGCGTAGCTGGTCAGCCACAGCCCTGGCCCTCTGTGCATTATGCTGGAATATTTTCATCTCTGTGGTGTTGAATTTCTTAGTTGTAGTCGCTATAATTAGTTCTAGGAGTCTCTATAATCAATTCTAGAGTGTAGGCCGCCGTAGCCTAGTGGTCAGGCGCGCAGGTGCATAAGTACACGTGCCTTGAGTGACCGGGGTTCAAGCACGTGTCTGCTGAATATGGTGCTGTTTCTTATATTCTGTCTATCTTGTAAACTCCTCTGACCATTTGGTCGTCCCGGAGTATAAACAGAAAATTTATTATTTTTCTAGTTTGGTGCATGCTCTTCGCTTTGATGTATTAGGGACAGTTGGGGTTCATTATTGAGTGTTTGCAATCCATTTTTACCAACTTGCAATTAGCACATATAGGGTCTTTGTCCTTATTTGGACAGTTTTTAAACTCGTGTCCCCCCTCTGTACAATGGCCGCAGGTGGGCTGAGTCTGAGCGCAGGTGTGAGTAGTATGACCGAATTTACAACACCGGAAGCATTTTGGGACGGGTACGTACTCCCCGAAGCGGTGGCTGCCCCAGTTGATAAAGACTCTGTTTTGCTGGCATATAGTCTCCCAGGCCGCTGGTGAGAGCTCTACCACCCAGTTGGTGGCGTTTCCTGCTCTAGCTTTATTCTGAAATCTCGGAGTAACGATGGTTGATGGTGCCTTCTCTGGATGGTCTTGCTGTAGGTTTCTCATGTACAGCTCTGTTTGGATCTCAGTCGGGGTTATATCCTTGTCCAAGTCGTATATAATTACACTAGGTCCCTTTCTTTTCTGTGGTAGGGCCTCTAATCCAAATGTGTGGATTCTTTGATTGTTTAGTATCAGGTTTGCATCCGCCTTTGTCTGGGTTTCAATGATAACACCCACATTTCGGGTTTTGCGAAACGATTTGATTTTTGCCGCTCTTAAGTCTTCGGTAAGGTTGTTACTATGCTCTTTACCTCTTCGCTGGTGTGGGTTTCATCTTTGGATGTCGGTCTTACGATGACTAGGTGTGGGGTTGGCAACAAGAGGGTCTTGCGTTTAGTGATAGGTTCCTTAGTTGCTGTTTGGTTGGTGGTTTGCTGTGTCCTCATCGCTTCAGCAAAAGTGGGGGCGCGCTGTTGCATTTTGTTCACCCCACTTTCAAGATAGGCATGAAGCCTGGCAGTTATTTTTTCATTTTCCAGGTGCGTTTCGTCCAAAATTGCTTCTAGTTTGGTCCAGAGGGAAACTATTTCAGCTCTTAGTCCTGTAGGCACTCTGCTGTTCTGCTTCTTGAATAAGTTTTCAAGGGCGGTTAGCAGGATTAGTTTCTGTTCAGGGACGGTGCCCTTGGGAAAGGTTGAATCCAGTGGTGGTTCCTCTTATTTCACTTCTGTAGAATCCCGTTGGGTGGCCTGAATCTCTTGTGATTCTCTCGTGTCGGTTTGTGAGCGGGTTTTCCTTTTAGCGGAAGGGGCTCCGTCGCGGGGATCCACCGGCTCCTCGTCATGCTCGATGACTGTAATGTCATCCTTGTTGGTATGCTGCAACGAGGTTTGGGTTTTATTGGTTTTTCCCTTCATGTTGGAATAATTTCGAATAATCGAAGTGGGGTCCGGATTTCCGAGTCGGTAGGGTGTTGCTTCAGTAGGACTTGATTTTTGGTGCAGGATGACACTCGCTACAAGTTCGTAGTCCAATTTGGTGAATTTCTGTGCACTAAAGAAGATTTTGCCTGTCCCCCACAATCAGGTGGGGGGGGGAACAGTTATTCGCAAAAACACCGCTAGAAGACCAGAACAACTTTCTCCTGGGAGTTTTCGGGGGCAATGAACACAAAAATGATATTTGTTTTTCCGTAAGAGCAGTATTTGTGGAGTTCGTCTTCTGTCATAAAATATTTATGGAAAAGAGCTTGAGGGGATGAAGGGTATTGCTAGGTGGGCAGTAATCATGAAAGTGAGAAGGCAGGGCGAAAGAAACCGTCTTAATGCCAATTCGCCAACTTAGCAGCTTGAAGCGCAGGATAAATTCCGAGAAAGCTTACAATTAGTAGTCAAAGTAAAAGTGGTCTGTTGAGAGTGTTGTCCAGACAAAAAAGCTGACAATTTCCAAAACTTGGTTGCCAGGCATATAGCAGACAAATAACCAAACGCTTGATTGCCAAGTTTCTTCGAGAGTGTAAATAGGTCGGAGTTGTAAACGTCCTGCAATACAGGGGGTCGACTGGCGAATAACTCCCAACACAATGCAACTGCTTCACCTTGTGATACAGCTTCACCTTGTGGGCAAGAGTTACTGAGCAGTAAAGGCTAGTAACCAAGGTGTTAACATCCGGGCATTGAGACAAGCAAAGGCGGAATATATAAATACATACAGACAAGAAACAAATCACGTAAAAAACAATAATTACCTAAAGTTTCATGGTATTCATCTTCACCAAGGATGCAAGATAACTCAGGAAGTCACTATTCGAAAATATTACTCAGACTAGCTAAAAAAAATACATTAAACACTGAAAACTTGAGGAGATTCAGGTAGACGTCAGAGTTCCCGGCACATGGACGATTGGACCAAAGTGCCAGGCACATGGACGATTG
Source organism: Mastigoproctus giganteus (assembly GCF_048544385.1). Taxonomy (NCBI): domain Eukaryota; kingdom Metazoa; phylum Arthropoda; class Arachnida; order Uropygi; family Thelyphonidae; genus Mastigoproctus; species Mastigoproctus giganteus. Next base: position 84,951 of record NW_028328312.1, on the reverse strand, counting down.
GACCAAGGGTATCCCACCAGAACATCGCCCAAAACATGACACCGCCGCCACCGACTTGTTTTCATCCCACGGTGCATCCAGGCCCCATCACTTCCCCAGGTAAACGACGCACACGTACCAGGCTGTCCACATAGTGCTACAGAAAACGTGATTCTTCGGATCAGACAACGTTCTTCCAATCACTCATGGTCCAGTTTCAATGAACGCCTGCCCACTGTAGGCGCTGTCGCCGGTGAACCGTGGTTAGCATGGGCACTAGGAGCGGCCTGCGGCTATGCAGCCCCATATTCAGCAGGGTTCGATGTACTGTGTGTTGTGACACACTACTCCTGTCACCAGCATTCCAATTACCGATATGCTCTGATCCAGTCGTCTGGCCATTACAATTTGGCCTTCGTCACTCTCGCTTAAGTCCACTGACTTTCCCATCTGAAGAACAAGAGTAACACTGATTAACGGAGGTGTTTTCTATACCGTGTCCCGACCAGCGCACGCGCCATAGTGCACCTGCAGTTGCTTCGATTTGCATGACGACTCGCTGGTCATAATGTTTTGGCTCGTCGGTGTATGAGGTATTAGTATTACATATTCTGAAATTGTTTCTGAGGATAACAATCCTTGCAAGATGCTAAAATTTATGGACTTATACTTCTAAAACAGTGCAAAAGTGGACAAATAATAATTGATATTGGTGATATATATGAATTTCTTATTTAAATCGTTGCAGAATTCTAAGATTTCTTATAGAATATAATTTAGAATAGTAATGCATAAAGCTGTAGTATTTAAGTCATCAATTCATATTAATTTTAAATCTATGGCAATATTAGGTTAATATGTGTTAAATGTAATGAATTTTTGTAATGTAAAATTCATTTTAGGCTGCATGAATAACAAAGAATGCTTTTATTGCATTCTTTCATACACTTTATAATAGGCGTCCAGCCAAACACAAAGAAGGCCTGTCATAACCCAGTGGTCAGGAGCGAGAGTGCGTAACACGCGTTCCTTGAGTGGACCGCGGTTCAAGCCCGTGAGTACTAAATACGATAAATATTTGTATTGATGATTTATTGTAAATTCTAGTGACTAGGTTGTCGTATTGGAGTATAAACAAAAAAAATTTTTTTAGGTTGTTTTCTGAAAGAAAAGTTTCCTATTTATATAGTTTGTATCATCGAGACTTTTTTCCAAAGAAAATTCCTGCAATCTCCTCTTAGTTACAAATAGGGCTGTACGCCAGTGGTTTGACAATTTTTTTTTTTCACATTGCAGTAGAATAAGAACCATGATTTCATTCCTTATTCCATAATTTCAAGCACTAAAATAGAGGGATAAGGGGGCTGTACAATCCGGGCACATAATTCTTCAAGGGATCCTGCAAAGACAATAATATTACATTGAGTAATTAATTTTTCGTAATCAGTAAAAAAATTCTAGATACTGTAAATAATAAAAATGTTTTTATTTTTTAAATTTCTTTAACTGATTGATTTATGTTAGAAACGTATGGCAGAACTGGTATGCTAATTTTTAACTGTCAAACATGAGGCATATTAATCATATCTACCATTGCACACAGGACACATAGAAACACAAATGGCGCATACATCATTCACACTCTCCACTGTCCGTTTCATCTGTCGAGACACTTTATAATTTGACTGCAACCGTCTTAAAACGTTTTTTGTTTGATTTTCAGTTTAATGGGGATTTCAATTAACAGGGAATGTTATTTCCCTGTATTCCCAAATAATCAAGCGCTATTACATATCTGTAATATTTTGATCATTGGGAAGAGTTTTCATCATTACTTAATTAAATTAATTTTAATTTTAGAGGGCAAGGACGAAGCCTAATCTTCTTGTCCTGCGAATTCACTGATACAGTTTTATTTTGAAATTTTATTTCAAGAGAAAGCAAACTTCTAGAACTCCTGTTTTGTTCTCTAAATTATTTATCCAATCAAATAAAAAATAATTGTGATATATCCCAAAAATTAGGTGATACCAATAACTTATATGTACAATTTATTTCACATCTGGAAAGAACGAGAGGAGGACTACAAACATGTTTAAATAACCTGGATATTTTCAGGTGCATAGGCAAATTTGATATTATCACAACATAACCCCAGGGGCTCACATCCGGTGAGTATCGACTTGGCACACCCAGGCTCCTGAGCTGGATATCATCATTCTTCTCTTTCTTGGTGATTTCCTTCTACTTTTGACTCTCTCAGGATAACTCGGGGAATTTTTTTACCTGGTGCAGCATAAGCCCCAGACTTCCTTCATATCTGTCTTATATGTATATACCTTTAAGTTTCATACCTGGCTTATGTACCATTAGGTTTATGGAAACGCTTTCAACATTATCTGAAACAAAAAAGTAAAACACTGACTTCAGCTTGCTAGGCATATCCAAATGATGTTTATTACTTAATTCTCCTTCATGGGTTTTTCTGCCCCATGAGAATTACTAGCACAAAGTGCATAGGGTGGTTGGTTGTGTCCGGTTACTGTTGTTGTGGTTTTCGGACCATTATCGACTAAGGCCATATTCCACCGTGTATACCGTCTGCAAATTGAATGCTTTCTGTGGACTCTTTTCTGCTTCTTGAACGAAAAACTTGGGTTTCTGGAAGAAAAACCATAACCAAACCTCAGCCACATTGTTAGAAAGACCTATAAAAATTCCTCACAGCATCGACAGGACTGAACTCTTAACTTTCCCATTTGGTGTGGAGAGCATGCGATTCTACCGACCTACCAACGAAGTCTAGTTCCGGCTACTATTATTGTTGATATTATTACTATTGGTAGAGGAACTTTCTTACTATAAGTCAGGTACTCAGGATCGCAGCTTTCTGGAATTCCACGTGAGTGTTCTCTGGGCGGCCTGTTCCTGCTAGCTTCTTATGGAAACTCTTTAACACCATGCAGGTGGATAACACTGTGTTCGGGATGGTCGTCACATTGACATTCTTGACATCCTGTCTTAGTTCTGAATACTGCCTGATCTTTTTTCTCGTATGTTTTCTGTAATTGGTGGTGTAGAGCACTGCTATGTCAATCTGGTAGGTAGCCATTTCCTACTTGTTGATAATGGTTATGCCTGGAATATTGTGTGGAGTCGCCTTGTGCGCTACACACAACCTATACTGTCTCTGTCCCAGTATAGGCTGTGAATAGTGGTCTCTAGTATGTCCTGATGCTCGTCCTTTTAATACGGTATACTTCCTCTGAACAGCTGCTATTTTTGAGCTAGGTTCAAATTTATTATCCTGGCTACCTGGTCGTGTCAGTGAGTATACTGCGTCTGGGTGATCACCACGCATACTGCGATGATGTGCAGGAGCGTTTCTGGGGCCAAATGGCATCAGCGACATGTGTCATCTGTTATTAGGAGTCCTACGCGATGTATTTTCAATATTTCCTGATGGCGATTAACTGATCTTGATTACGAGCATGAATCCTTTGGTCTCCGGGAAGAGCTCTTCTTTCATGAGTCAAGCGTTGGAAGCCATCTTATCTATGAATTGGCGTCTGCGCGTGTAGCACAGTGGTATCGTCACCGTCCTCCCCACACCGGGTGGAAAAGGCCTGGGTTCGAATCCCGTCGATGACGCGAGGAACTTCAATGGGCTTTTTTCACTCCGTGGCTGAGTTAGTCGGCCTCAGGCGTAGATAGTAAGGTTTTTTTCCCCAGTAACTGGGGTTTTTTCGTCCGGCAAAAAAGGCAAATCCACCATACAACATATGCAATTTACAGACACAAATACGGGTTAATGTATTTAATTACGGGCAACCCTAAAATAATAATAATAATAATAATTTAACAGATATTTATTTAAAGTATACCCAGTAAAATAAAATAAAATAAAATATTTCCAGAAGCTTTTGGAACTCGTGTCCCTTTCTCAACTGACAGAATTTTTAAATACATTACAAGCAAACTGTGGCACGTTACTCATTCGTCATTGTTGTAGCACGGACGTGTGCTGCCTTGCGCCAGTGATCATCCATCAATAAAACGGTTGTCTCCAGGATTGGATGTATACGCATGCCTTTCTGGCGATTTAATGCCTTAGGGTTGTTCATTATGTTTAGTGACTCTAGCCATAGGCGGTGGCGAAAGTGTCGCGCGTGGTCCACTATCTCAAAGTCGCGCTTGGGGTCAAGATCGTGGTTGGTAGCCCAAAAATGTTCTGCAAGCGCGGACTGGTCAGTTTCGGCAAGCCGGATTGCTCTGTCGTGTTCCGTGAGGCGATCCTGGAGACGTCTCGATGTCTCACCTACGTAGCAACTGTTACAGGCCCTACAGGTGATACGGTACACTACATTGCTGCGTAAGACAGGTGTGACAGGGGTCTTCACACTGGAGACAAGTGAACGTAGGTTCCTACCTGGTAATTGTACACATTTTATGTTGTAACTTCTCAGGATCTTCGAGATACGTCCTGACACTCCTGGATAGTACGGAATGTAGGCGGATGATATGCCGACTTGCTTCGGAGGTCTTGGGTTGGAAGTAAGCTCTTTTGCCTGTAACAAGCATCTGTTTAGTACATGGGATGGATAACCGCATCTGGTTAAGTCCGCCTTCACACGGGAGATCTCGTTACGTCTAATTGTGTCGGTGCTGGAATGGCTCCAGGCCCTGGAGAACAGGGTGCGGGCAGTGCTATTGAGATGGCTTGGAGCGTGGCCGGACCCGTAGTTGGTGAATTGACCGCACCACATGGGTTTGCGGTATACTGAGGTCTCTAGATGTGGGCCTACGCGATGCACTAGCACGTCCAGAAACGGGAGCGAACCGTCCACCTCTGATTCTACGGTAAACTTGATGAAATTGGATAGAGAGTTGAGGTATTCTAGTAGTACCGTTTCAGAACCACGTGGTATTATGGTAATAATACCATAATACCACGTGGTTCTGAAACGGTACTACTAGAATACCTCAACTCTCTATCCAATTTCATCAAGTTTACCGTAGAATCAGAGGTGGACGGTTCGCTCCCGTTTCTGGACGTGCTAGTGCATCGCGTAGGCCCACATCTAGAGACCTCAGTATACCGCAAACCCATGTGGTGCGGTCAATTCACCAACTACGGGTCCGGCCACGCTCCAAGCCATCTCAATAGCACTGCCCGCACCCTGTTCTCCAGGGCCTGGAGCCATTCCAGCACCGACACAATTAGACGTAACGAGATCTCCCGTGTGAAGGCGGACTTAACCAGATGCGGTTATCCATCCCATGTACTAAACAGATGCTTGTTACAGGCACAAGAGCTTACTTCCAACCCAAGACCTCCGAAGCAAGTCGGCATATCATCCGCCTACATTCCGTACTATCCAGGAGTGTCAGGACGTATCTCGAAGATCCTGAGAAGTTACAACATAAAATGTGTACAATTACCAGGTAGGAACCTACGTTCACTTGTCTCCAGTGTGAAGACCCCTGTCACACCTGTCTTACGCAGCAATGTAGTGTACCGTATCACCTGTAGGGCCTGTAACAGTTGCTACGTAGGTGAGACATCGAGACGTCTCCAGGATCGCCTCACGGAACACGACAGAGCAATCCGGCTTGCCGAAACTGACCAGTCCGCGCTTGCAGAACATTTTTGGGCTACCAACCACGATCTTGACCCCAAGCGCGACTTTGAGATAGTGGACCACGCGCGACACTTTCGCCACCGCCTATGGCTAGAGTCACTAAACATAATGAACAACCCTAAGGCATTAAATCGCCAGAAAGGCATGCGTATACATCCAATCCTGGAGACAACCGTTTTATTGATGGATGATCACTGGCGCAAGGCAGCACACGTCCGTGCTACAACAATGACGAATGAGTAACGTGCCACAGTTTGCTTGTAATGTATTTAAAAATTCTGTCAGTTGAGAAAGGGACACGAGTTCCGAAAGCTTCTGGAAATATTTTATTTTATTTTATTTTACTGGGTATACTTTAAATAAATATCTGTTAAACTATGGACCCCAGTACTCCAGGCCCATTTGTCACTAATAATAATAATAATTTTATCTATGAATTGGCATAGTGCCATCAGAGAAAAGCTTGTTGGCTTTGGCCTCAGCGAAATCCCCTTCTGCCACTGTAGCCAACGGACACTCGGGAACACTAAATGTACTGCTGCCACCTTTATGACGACCTCCGCTGTAGTCTTCGTGACTCAACTACAATACTCACCTAGTGCCCAGGAGCATTTAATCCTGACAAATGAAGACAACTACAAAGCATTTGTACTTTTTGTCCAAGGTCTCTTCACTTGAAGAAGGACCTACGCACAACCTTAATACAGCCAACAACCATTGGACTAACAGCTTCTCTCGTGCCGACACCTGAGAATGCTACTGCCACTCTCCAACTGACAGAGACTTCAATGAATGTAACCAGTGCATGCTGGTAAATCTGGATGAGATCACACTCCAAGTAGGACTCAAAATTATTTCGGACGGGACAAATCCCCATGTAGGACAATAACCGGATACTTCCTGAACTGGAGAGGTTTAACCAGAGCGGTTTCCTCAAAAGGAAGCAAATAAATTCGGACCCAACTACGGAAATAAACTAGAACCCCGATCACGACAACTGATAAACTGAACAAACAGAAATCAGACAACCAAACCACAAAAGGAATCATGGGTCTGAAACCGGGCACCATATGCTCTAGAATCTAGACTCATTTTTAAGGTTGAGTATTATGTGCCGTTTGTGTATCTTTTTTATGGTTGGTAGACCAATGCTATATTTTCCTGGAATCCCCCAGGTTTTTAATGGCATTCTCTTTTTCAATGAGGTCACTCAATCCTTGCCTACTTATTTATGTAATATGATCAGCCTTTGGATGGCAGACTTTGGGTGGTGTTAGTGGCTCTTGGACATCATTATTACACATTCGATCTCATGATCTCCTCCAGTTCGGTATTGTTCCAATTTACGTTCCGCTACTGTCAATGACCCGACTAGTAGGAACCTTGTACTCACATGATGAGTGGAAACCACCATACAAGACAACACTGGACGGAACCTACTAGAAGCCAAAATGTGACCTACCCGGACTGGACACTTCCTCGACCATGATTGTGACTCCCGTCCGGCTCTGGTCTGGGCACCTTTCCAACCAATACCTCTTCCTATCTCGGTGGGGTGAGTGGAAGGGCACGGTCTTCGTCTCTTCCCCTCCCCGCTGCCCCCTATCTCCCTCCTCTGGTGGGGTATGAGCATTCCCCACTGATCTTTCCTATCGCCCCCATATGTCTGCCTCTCCCCCCAGCTTTCCGCTTCCCCCCGCTGTACCTAACACGCTAGCGTGTGCCCCACACGTCAAAATCTAACAACAACTAAATTTAATTAATTGCACCTCATAAATTCATTTGAAGAAGAAGAAGAAGAATTCTTTATTATATACAGAAAGCACATTGCTGTATACAACTCCCTTCACGGCTACAAGCCAGGGGTTTACATAAAAGAAATCATATAATTCAATAAACACAAAAAAAAAAAAAAAAAAAAGAGCATTATGACTCCTGAAAAGTTTGTACACTGGGTTGATGGATTCAGGGCAGTGATGAATAGGTCTCCGGGAGCAGGGTCTACTGTCCTCTAACGTGGTCCTGGGAAGGAAGTCGACCGAGTTCTTTCTGCCTATATTCCTTGTCGACTGCGAATTTGTAGAGGTCGCCGTCCAAGGACTGTATGTCTTGCAGCATTTGCACGGGTAGGAACCGCTCAGTTAGCTTTAACCGGTTTGGAGTGGCCTGTAGGATTGGATTAGCCCTAAGGCTTGGGACCGGGATCCTCCATCCACAGTTAGCCCAGAAATCTGGCACTGAAATAATGCCGACCATCATTTTGATGGCAAAGACGAGTCTTCTCTCGTGAATGATGGCAGGAAGACGTCTCATGTTGAGAGCTGTCGCCATCTGGGTGGTCCTTGGTGTAGAGGGAAGCCGAAATTTCCATATGGCCCACTTCAGTAGCCAGAATTCCCCCGCGAAAATCCGTCTAAGATGGGTCGTAGTAGTTGAGGTCCAGACTTCGGTGCCATACAATATTACCGGATAAACACATGTCTTAATATATCTGCACCCAACAGCCTGGTCATGGACGTGCATTAGTTGTTGTTTAATCATCCACCGGATTCGACAAAACTTTATTTGCAAGTTGTCTATGTGCGGTACAAAGGAGAGCTTTTGATCAAAAATAACGCCCAGATCTGTATGTTGCTGGACGGCAGAAATCGCGCATCCTCTTAAAATGGGTTGTACTATTGTTGGGCTACGTTTGAGAGAGAAAGTCAACTGTTTTGACTTCTCAGGATTGATTTGAAGTCCGAAACCGGAGAGGAAGGCCTCAATGTTCTGGATTTTCTGAAGGATTAAGGTATTGATGTATTCAGCAGTGTCTCCAGGGTTGATAGGAGTAAACAGTTTTATGTCATCGGCAAAGGTGAGGATGTCAGTTCGGCCTATCACAAATGGCACGAGAATAGCTGAGAACAAGATTCCGGACAGGACCCCGCCTTGTGGAACTCCAGCTGTAATGGTCCTGGTATGGCGCATATTTCCATCACAAACAATAATGGTCCTGTTCTCCAGCATTGTCTGAATAAACCAGAGCACGTCTCCACCAATGAGGTAATACTCACGTAGTAGCCTTGCCAATGCGTGAACGGATACGGAATCAAATGCTGCCTGGACGTCGATATACGTAACGGTGATTTCCGAACGGTGCTCAAATGCCTCGAGGATCGTGGTAGTGGTGGTGACTAGATTTGTAGCGGTGGATCTTGACCGGGTAGCATAGTGGATCTGGGGTAGCTGTTGTGGCATAATTTGGATGGTTAATGTTCTTAGAAGAGCTTTCTCAAAGAGCTTTAATAGGCATGATGCAGAGGAAATTGGACGGAAGTGACTGGGCTAAGAAGCAGAGCGTGTTTTCGGCAGCGGTCTTACTAGATAGACATGCCACATAGGAGGGAAGAAGTTTTGATTAAGGATCTTGTTAAATAAGGACAGGATTGGATCAACAACAAATGTACTGAGGCATTTCAGCATAAACTGAGGAATTCCGTCGGCACCTGATGCGGCCGTAGGTGCTAAGCTATTCATTACGTCGATCAGCTGGTCTCTGGTGAGGTGAACTGAATTTAAAGGGTCTGTCGACATCGGATTGATTGGGAATTCCATTGGTGTAGTGGATTCTGGCTGAGCAGCGAACCTAGTTATATGGTCGAGCCAGCTCCTCATATTGAGTGAGTCAATGGCATCCTCTGATTGGATTCTATGGAAGGGCTTCCCCTTATTTATGGTATCCTCTAAGTGAAGTTTTATTGCCTTCCTCTTGTTCCGAATAAAAAGCGCCCTAGCTCGGGAATAGGCAGTTCTGTCCGAAGGTGACCCGGAGTTTTTCCACTTTTTGTGTAAATTCTGTTTAGCGTGGAAACTTTCAGAGACTTCTGGATTCCACCAGGCCTTTGAATGCTCTGTGATGGTTAGTTTCTTCGTTGCAGCATAGAGAGAAACAGTGGCTATCCATCTTGTCACCAAGTCAATCCCGAGTTCGGGATCACATTCCTCAAGGACAACCCATGGGATTGCTTGAGCCGCATAGACACACTTTTCAGGATTAAGGTATTTGGGCGCTGTAATTGTTTTGGTTGTGACTTTCCTTCTTCCAGAAATGATGGGCATTTCTATTTGCACAGAGAGAATGATGGGGTTGTGATCAGACTGTATGTTGCTTGTAGGATTTGGCTTCTATATTTCAACTGTCTAAACGCCCACCGAGCATGGAGTTTTTTTTTTAAGGCCCTATCTCCCCCACGATCGTAAGACGTGTTTTATATGCACGTCTTTCGATCTGCGCGGGTGGCACAGTGGTATTGTCACCGGGTAAAGAGGTCCCATGTTCGAATCCCATGACGCGAGAAATTGAATAGGCTTTTTTTTCACTCCGTGGCTGAGTTAGTCGGTCTCAGGCGTAGATAGCAAGGTTTTTTTCCGTCCAGAAAAACAGGCAAATCGACCAGAGAACACACGCAATTTACAGACACAAATACGGGTTTATGTAGTCAATTACGGGGAACCCTAATATAATTTTTGTGCACGTCTTTCTTTAGAATAGCCTTCACTTTTTTGATTAGCTTCTCACTTCTGTCACCCCTTTGGTGCTGGGTCAATTGGCTTCATGCTGATTCCTTCTTTGCCAATCTGGTCTTTGCTTTTTGTATTATGTTTTTTCTCTGGCTTCCCTTCTGTTCAGCAGGTGATTGCTAGAGCGGCACAGTAAATAGCTTTTGGTGGCGTCTAGTTTACTTCTTTGTCGTTGAGATAATCCGGTATTATTCGGCTGTTTAGGTTCTCTGAGACTTACCAGGGGATTCTGTTGGGTCTCTGCTTTGTTGTGATATGGGTCCAGTCCCCCTCATATTCTGTTATGGCTTTCCTCCACTTTTCTTCTGTTCTTTATATCTGTCTGTTTCCGATCGTGTCTGTTTCCACTATGCTAATCCGAGTTTTATTTCTTATACTTGCTATTCCTCCTACAGCTCTCGTTACTTTATGCCTATATTCGTTATGTGGTTGGTCACTCATATCCTGCTTGATTTTTTTTTTCAAGAGTGCAGGAGCTATCTGGTTCTTAAAAGCGTTCTATCTCTGGTCTGCTATTCGCTGTTGAGTGGCCTGAACAGTAGGGAATCGCTGTAGCTACTGGTGCGTAGTATAGTGCTGGGCACCTAGCTTCATTACTATATAGTATGCTTGCATGATGAACGTATTCGTTTCGTTGCTTCACGTCATGCGTGAGCATCTTCTTCCCTCCTGGGTGGACACTAGCATAAAGTCTTGTAGAATACGTGGATATGTCTGAATAGGAGTAGAACAGATTATCAAGGATGTGCTTACTGCACCTGAAGAGATGACCTGTAACACAAGTTGTTACGAAACACACATCTCAAAAGGTCATTGAAGAATCTCAGAAGGTTAGTAAAGAAGTAAATGTTGTATCTAACAAGCAGGAACTAAAAGCAAAGAAACCTAGAAAAAGTTATGAAGTTAAGAGTAATCCTATTATTAAAGAATGTAGTGTTCAGTTCGAAGTAATGGATTTGGAATTAATCAGTCAGAAACTCTCAGAAAGGCAAGCAGATATAGGAAAGAGACAGGAAAACAGACCGGCTGAATATGTAAGGGAAGCTCAAGTGATACGGCAGTAGACAGAATATTGGATTTTAAAGGAAAGGATAAAATATACAACTGTCGGTTAAACCTAAGGGAATTTCTTCTTAGCAAAGATTATAAAATTCCTATTGTTTTGACTTCGGAAATATTGGATCTTTGGTTTAGATTAGAATCGAAAAGTATTCATGTGTTGATTGGCGGACCCCAGGGTTTCCCCATTAGCCGCTGTTTAACATCTCGTGGAGAGGCTAATGCCAATTCCGGCCATTTTTATGTAAAGTGTTTGAATGTAAGCATAGAGCGTTTGTTCTGTTGTTGTGTAGCGACCGGCGTCTGGCTCTTAGTAGATGAGAAGCAGAAACACCAAGTCGCCACGTCTCACCCCTGCCGCGAGGAGGCAGCCAGGATCTACTAACATCTTGCTCACATCAGTTCTGTCACCCAGCTGACAGAAAAATAAAAAAAAAAAAAGGAAAATTGGAAAGGGTATAAGTTTGGAGAGTATGGGGATTGGTCTGGGTTAGAAAAGAATAGTAAAGTGAGGTATTAACCGATGGATCCATCAGAAAACATAAGAAATAGAATATGGTAAAGAAAAAAATAGAAGAAATACTTGGAGAGCGGAAGGAACTTCCAGCTAAACTTCAAAACACTGTTAGGAAGAAGCAAAACTTCAGCTCGTAGGAAACCAGCTAAATACAATGTCTAACTAGCTATATATACAAGAAAACTATAAACACCTAATTAGCTGTATATAAACTCTGTTATAAACAGCACCTAACATCAGAGCAGTGTAACCAAGTAACTACACAAAATCATCTACAGAACAATCAACAATATCTGTAGTTCTATGTACAATTTCTAACAGGTTAACACTCATAAAATAAAAGAAAGATCATCTTAAACAAACAACCAATAAACGGACAATAGCTCAGGTCGAAGACAAGGTAGAGCAAGACGTTAAAAATAGAGTATTACTCAAATCTCAATAACGACTTTATTATAAAAAAAAAAAAAAAATCGCAATAACTACTTTATTACTCAAATCTCATTAACAACTTTATTACTCAAATATCAATAATAACTTTATCACAACGATCTCAGTGTAACTAGACATCAGAACATCAAAGCTAATTAAACATAACCCTCTAATACATTATCAAAGCATATAGAGCACAATTAATTGCTTCAAATATGCATATGCCACACTCAAACCTTAGACAAAAGGCATAAGGCCACAATAATAATAACAGTGACATTACCAGAAGAATAAGTTAATAAGCCAAAGGTTGATTGAACTTAGGAACCCAGGAATTTAAAATTTCATCTTCACAGTCGACTTGCAACTTCCAGAAGTGAAAGTTCGCAAATAAAAGACTCATTTATGTCTTCCAGAATGAAAGTTCATAAGAAAGCAGACATTAATGATTATACAAATTTCATACTTAATCCAGTCAGGGTAAAAGCTACAACAACAAAACACTATATATACTAAACAATATACACTATAGAACAATACACTATACAACTACTGTATACTTTATACAACTTCGCATTGAATAAAGTATGCATAAATGGATGTGAAAGTTACACAAATTGCCATTAACTAGAAGGGTGAGGATAGTTGAAACAGAAGTGCAGTAGATATGTGAAAGGTGAAAGAATGTTAATATCCTAAAAGTTATGATGAATTTAGAAAATTATGTGCTGAATTACTAAGCCTAGAGAAGGTGGGAGTACTGTAAAGAAAAATTAGTACAGCAAAATACCAATAAAACAAAAATAAAAATAAAAATAGAAATTGGTATAGCTGCATCAGATATGGGGGAACGTATTTATATAATGGTCAAATATAGGTAAGGCAAAAGTGCCTGATCTGATGTCAGTTGAAACAAATATTGATACATGATCAGGTATTTCATCAGGGGACTACACCGGACTATGTATCAATATTTGTTTCAGCTTATTTGATCAAGCACTTTTTCCTTACCTGTATTCGACCATTATCTAAATATGTTCTCCCCCATATCTGGTGACAACTATATCACTTTCAATTTTTATTTTTGTTTTTGTTTTATTGATATTTTGCTGTACTAATTTTTCTTTAGAGTTCTCACACCTTCCATTGGCTTAGTAATTCAGCCTATAATTTTCTTATTTCATCATAACTTTTAGGATATTAACATTCATTCACCTTTCACATATCTACTTCACTTCTTTTTCAACTACCCTCACCCTTCTAGTTACTGGCACTTTGTGTAACTTTCACATCCATTTATGCATACTTTATTCAATATATTAATACAAACTTCTATAAACTCTTGTATCTTTTAATGCTGCTTTGCGCTTTTAGGTGCATTATATATATATATATATATATATATATATATATATATATATATATATAATGTGTTGTATATAGCAATTAATATTGAAGACAATTCAAGATTTATCAGCAGTCAAGATGATGCAGTTAACCTACAGGCTGCGCTCACCTCTTTTGCTGATTATGTTTCTTTGAATGGTCTGGAAGTTAATCCTAGGAAATGCAACTCTATTTCCTTTGCAGCTTCGAGGAAAACTAAGACTTTAGTTAATCAATATTACATCAAGGAGATGCGATTTCCAGAGTTTACGAAGTTAAAGATCTGGGAGTTACTTTTCCGCTGCATGTGGGTTTGATAAACATGTTAGAAATACAGTATATTAAACCAAGCGAAAAAACAAATTGGCTTCATTAAACGGCAGATGTACAGATTTCAAGATCCTCCGTTCTCTGTGCTCCTATTGAAAACAACTGTACTCCCTATACTGGAGTTTACTTCTCCTATATGGAACCCACACTACACATACTTGATACAGCAAATAGAATTGCTCTATAGATGCTCTATCTATTTATTCACTATCTTCCCCATTTTTTATTACTGAATCTTCTACCAGAATCTCTGTTCCTTATTCAAGCTTTAATCTCTGGAAACTCCGCGAACTGTTCTTGATTTAAAACTGTTGGACCATATCTTCGTTGGTTCAACCTACCTGCCAGATCTTCTATACCATATTGACCTCCACGCTCCAGAGGAATGTAGTCTTCTGTATAGTAGAGTACATTCCACATCGGAATGATATAGAAGACTACATTCCACATCGGAATGATATAGAAGACTACATTCCACATCGGAAACTCTAGATTAGAGATATCCAGGAACTCCTTCTTCAAAAGAACGTTGGCACACATGAACAAATTTGATTTGGATATAACTGTGAACAAAAACAGTTTCACAAAACTAATTGGAATAGGTTGACTGGTTGGCGGATGTGTTCTGGGCTAAAGATATCCTCATTAATTCGTGTGTGTGATGATGTCTCCTGCAGCAACCTGCTCTCTGCGATTTTTCATGGCGCTGGACTTAACGTCAAAAACACCTTTTTTATTTCCGTGAATTGTACTTTTCCCGTTTGAATGAACTTACCCATCTCTTTCTCCTTACAACAGCGCCTGCCCTACACGTACAAATTTAAAACACCAAAATTCATGCCCGACCTATTAGGAAATCTTATCACCTCCAGCGCTTATCCCTTATAGCCCCTCTAAGCAGCGTATAATGTACCATCTGTGCCCAAAAGAAAAGAAGAATTTTTATTTTAATTATTTATTTATTTATTTATTTTTATTTTTTTTTTTTATTATTATTATTATTTTATTATTATTTTTTTTTTAGGTCCTAGCCACTGAAATCTCAGGAAAATAGGTGGTAGGACCTGCCAGAGCAAACTTTAAGGGAACACCTGGCTAGCCTCCATATGGCGGAGTACGTAAACGACAGGTCCCATCTGTGGCTTGGCGGCTAACAAGCCAGAGGAACAAGGGGCACAACATATTACACATTACATGATCCACATACTTTTAGACCTCTGGCCTTGACAGCGTACTGTCCTCGATACAAAGAACATACGCGGAGATGGGGTGAATCCCTGGTGCCGTTAGACCCAAAAATACTCTGTACTCTGTACAAAGTGTAAAAAAAAAAAAATACTTTTTTTATTTCCGTGAATTGTACTTTCCCGTTTGAATGAACTTTCATTGTACAAAGTGTAGGCACACAAAGCCAAATACGAGAACTGACCCTCCACCAGAAAGAAAGGTATTACTACCAACACCACACCTGGTAGTCCTCAAGCCGGCCACAGCCAATGCACCAAAAACAACGAGGAGATTAAGAAGACTGTAATCGCTTCCCTTACTGATGACCTGAGAAACACTAAAATAAAATCCATCCGAAAGACCCGAAATACGGGCATCACCATAGAAACTGACTCGAAGGACGATGCTGATATGATATTAACAAATGCTAAGATATCCACCCTGGGCCTTCCAGCTGAGCCCCCAAGGAAAAAGGCACCCTCAATAATAATTTATGACATCGACAAGGGCCTGGACCCCAACACCATACGAGATGAATAATAAACACCATACGAGATGAAACCCCTGATGCCGTTACTAACGGCACCACGGGTTTCTCCCATCTCCGCGTTGCTTTCATTGGGGGTGTACCAGCTCGCTGGGAAGGCCAGAGATTTAAAAGTGTATGGATATTGTACATGTGTAGTGTTGTGTTCTGTTATTCATCTGGCCGTTTAGCCACTGGACCCCTATTGAGGCCCAACGTTGCCCACACTTGGCCCCATGGGGGCAGACCAGGTACACCAGTATTTTTAGATAAGTACTCTGGCAGATCCTGCCACCTAATTTCCTGAGATTTCAGTGGCTAGGACCTATATTAAAAGTGGTGTGGGGGGGGGGGGGGAATAAACGCTTGAATCTAGTTCGGCCGAAAGAGGTTGTAAGTGTGCCGAGTTTGGCATTTTCAATTTTTCATTGTGCAGGGCATTCGCTTTTCGCTGGCGATATAGGTAGAGCAGGGGGGGGAGAGACTGAAGGCTGGGGGAAAAAGACAGATATATGGGGTCAATAGGGAAGGCGACCCCAGGTATATCAGTGGGGCATGCCCATGCTGCACCAGAGGGATAAGAGGGGAGGGGATACACAGACCGTCCCCTCACCCCACCAGGGATGGGGAAAAATGTGTGCTGAGCAAGGGAGCACCGCCCATTTCGCCATAGCGACAATTTGTAGTGCCCGCAAGGCAGTGCAGTCCGATGCTGACTCGTTGGTGAGGCCTAGTCATCTTCTAGGTGTGTAGGTTCTATCTGGTGTAGGTTCATTCTGGGAGCGACCACATCCTGGCTGGTCGCTCCCAAGTTTCAGAGTATTGGTGCTCCATTTATTCTGCTGCATATTACACTATTTGTCCTTAGTATTTTGCGATCATTTCCTCTGTGTTGATGCTCATTATCATTTGCCTTTATTTATTATTTGTGGTCATCTATTCGTTGTGGATGGCTCTTTCTGTTCGTCGTGTATTGAAGACGTCAAGTGCAAATCGGCTTAGAGCTTTGTATTCATCTTCTGAATCCAGTAGATGGTTTTTCGGCAAGTATTGAATCTCAGTTATGTCTACTTCTGTGTTCTTCGTAGCATTCACAGTCGTGCATAATATGCTGCCAGGTTTCAGGTTCTCCACAGGTGCATGTGGACTCTTCTATTATTCCGAGTGCGTTCAGTTTTGCTTTAATTATTAACTTTCTTTTTTATTACTGATATATATATATATAAGATGTTAGATATAGCTGTAGAGACTAATGGTGTAGTTATAATCAGAATTTAGCAGGTTATAGTTTATACCGAGAAACAAACCGGTACGATATAACGGCCCAAGAAACAAAAAAACCCGTGTAAGCGCCTATGGCAACCTGGAAAAAATATATATGCAATATAACATAAGGAAAACCTTACATATCAAACTTATATATTATAAAATAAAATTATGTTAATTATAGGTATATAGATACATTGAAAGGGACTTTTTTGAGGGCTAACCCTCTCAATGTATCAACCATAATTAACAGGCCATCCGTTTCTGTAGTTATCGTCCAGCATAACGGTGTCCAGAATATAGTTATGTAGTATAAGATAGCAATACCAAATGAAGGTAATGTTGTATTAGATAACAAAACCAAATGAAGGTAATATTGTATTAGATAACAAAACCAAAATATATTACAGTTAACTAAAATTAATATATACCAATTTAGTAGTTAGCTGGCTGGATGACTGTTAGCCAGATGGATAGCTAATTTACAAAAAGATAATAATACATAGCATAATGTAGAATTATATAGAAAGAGATCCATCCTTTGTTAAACATATACATATGTGGTATATTATATATCTTATAGGTAGCATTAGTATTAGTAGCATACGTTAAAGGTAACAAGCAGCAATAGTAGCATAAGCTAAAGAAGGCGAATGGAAGCAGAGTAAAGTATAGATATAGTACCTCAATCCCCCTCGAATTACTCTAATAGTTCATGAGGTATGAAAAGTAGTGTTATTACAGTAAAAGGTAAAAAGAAATGATATCATCTCCGGTCATGATCTGAGTATTATAGACTACCCCGATCCAAAAACTAATATCAATACAAAAACGACTATCAAACAACTGCACTTAAATCTAATGCAGTTCTGCCTAAAACTATCATACAAACACAACATACCTTTAGAAGCTTTCCACATTTGGCTTACACTTACATACCACACTATCGAAAAACAGATAAGGTTAATATACAACAAATTACCACCCACTAAGGTTTTCAATCTAGCAAATATTAAACAGAATCTTAAAAAGATACAAAACAGGTTTATTATTACTACTATTGACAAAGCCTCTAATAATTACAGCATAATCTGTAAAAAAATTTACACTACCATACTATTAAATGAACTAAACAGGAGTCTCACATACAAATTAGTAACCGACAAAAGCAACTCCATTACTAAGAAAATACTGGCCCTGCATAAAAAGTTAAAGTTAACTAACCATAACACAATGTATCATTTCATATACTGCATACCTAAATTTCATAAAAGACCTACTGGTTTTAGATTTATCACTTCGTGTAGAGACAGCTACGCCAAGATTCCGCATCATAAACTCGTTCACCTACTAAAAATTATTTTCGACAATATAGTTAATTCTAATATTATACTCAATAATAGCCCGATATTAAATTACCTAAATACTAATAAAGACAATAATACTATAGAATATATTAATACGTACGACTTTAATAACCAGTTTACCAGTATCCCTCATAACAGCCTAAAAACCGTGTTTAGTGATTATTGATTATTACAACAAATATAAAAATATATTACCATATCAGAAATACTACTGGGACGACCTCATTAACCTTTGCATTTTCAACAATTACATATTTAATGGCAGCAACATATATAGACAACACATAGGCATTGCTATGGGAGCCTGTAGCTCTTGCCTAGTCGCTAACCTAGTCACCATTTAGAAAATAACTTTAAACAGGACATTATTCTATCCAGATATATTGATGATTCGATTGTTATTAACATGCCTAACTTCCTCACAGAAGCTACTAAACACTACCCGCCTGAATTAATATTAGAATGTACTAACACAAACAGTTCTAAATCAGCTACCTTCCTAGACTTAGACATACGCATAGTTAATAATACCATACACACCAAACTGTATGACAAAAGTAAAGAATTTCAATTTAATTTCATAGACCTCACCAATTGGAACTCTAACATCTCCAAACGGATTCATAGAAATATCATAGTCGCACAAGGTATCAGAATAACATGCATATGTAACAAGGTAGATTACATTATAGATACGCTTATAGATTTCAGATCTAAGTTAACAAAAAACGGATTCCCACACCATATTATTGCACGATACCTACTCTACTTAAAGCTATTTTGATAGCAATTAACAAAAGGCACAATAACCTTAACCCACATCTTATTATGGATAAAATCTTGAGCCGCACTTATACAGCATAGAATATGTAGGTGTATTTCGTTGAAGTTACTGTTGGCATTTGTTGGACATGTATATATGTACATAGTAGGCACTGCCCATGGAGTAAGGTATGTATAGCTTACACTCATTGAAAAAGTCGTACCTGTATTTACTCTATGGGTAGGAAACAATTCTATTATCCTCTACGAGGTCTCCTAGAACTATCTATTTCTTGACATTACTATATGCTAGTTCCATATTTATATACAAAATTGCAGAGGGTGCTATAGATTTTAGAATTAATTTTGGCTATCTAGTGACATTAACTACAATTACTAGGGGGGTGGTTCGATCGGTTAGGTATGCATATATGCTACACGTGCAGATGTATTCCGCCTTTCTTACATTTTCTTTGCAGTGGTAAGCATTTTATATATATAAATTTATCTTATACTTATTGACTCTTCTTGTTATATCTAATAACCAGGATCCCTTACTTCCCAGGGACGGGAAGTTATGCTCCCAGTTTTATCCTAAGTAACATTATGCTTCGCCTTTTCTATTCTTTTTGCCTTTTACTGTAATAACACTACTTTTCATACCTTATGAACTATTAGAGTAATTCGAGGGGGATTGAGGTACTATATCTATACTTTACTCTGCTTCCATTCGCCTGCTTTAGCTTATGCTACTATTGCTGCTTGTTACCTTTAGCGTATGCTACTAATACTAATGCTACCTATAAGATATATAATATACCACATATGTATATGTTTACCAAAGGATGGATCTCTTTCTATATAATTCTACATTATGCTATGTATTATTATCTTTTTGTAAATTAGGTATCTGTCGGGCTAACAGTCATCTAAGCAACTAACTACTAAATTGGGATATATTAATTTTAGTTAACTGTAATATATTTTGGTTTTGTTATCTAATACAACATTACTTTAACAAATAGATATTTATTGTATACCCAGTATAAAATGAAATATAAGTACAATTTCAGTAGCTTAAGCTACTGAAATTGTACTTATATTTCATTTTATACTGGGTATACAATAAATATCTATTTGTTAAACTATGGACCCCAGTACTCCAGGCCCATTTGTCACAACATTACTTTCATTTGGTATTGCTATCTTATACTACATAACTATATTCTGGAGACCATTATGCTGGACGATGATTACAGAAACAGATAGCCTGTTAATTATGGTTGATACATTGAGAGGGTTAGACCTCGAAAAAGTCCCTTTCAATGTATCTGTATACCTATAATTAACATAATTTTATTTTATAATATAATTTTGATATGTAAGGTTTTCTTTATGTTATATTGCATATATTTTTTCCAGGTTGCCGTAGGCGCTACATAGGTTCTTATGTTTCTTGGGCCGTTATATCGCACCGGTTTGTTTCTCGGTATACACTGTAACCTGCTAAATTCTGATTAAATATACAGACGGATGTAATGTTTAATCATATAAGATGGCATTAATAGGATCCGTGTTGGTTTATTTATTTATTAAATTAAATTTGGTATATTTAGTTTATTGATTATGCTTTTTACATACTTTAGATATATATGTATATATATACAGGGTGATTCACTATCAGTACGACAAACTTGCAGGAGGTGTAGGGGGCACAAAGACGAATCGGAATCACATAGCATTGCAGGGTCCGAAATGCCTTCGTCATGCGGTAGAGGACGTTGAACGGGAGGTCGCGTGAACAGTGATCTCGCTGGAAGTCAGCATTTGCGAACCGGTTCCCGAGGCAGTAGGATGGACAAGTATTCAAACGTTGAACTGGCCGACATGCACCTTGCGTATGGAGCTGCGGACTGTAACGGGCGCGTCGCTCTGCGCTTGTACCAGGAACGCTTCCCGCACAGGCGTGCTCCTCATCATACGATTTTAAGCGTATGATGAGAGGTTACGTGAGACTGGTTGTTTCACGAGAAGTACCATGAATCGGGAGCGAACGACGAGGACGCCAGACAATGAGGAGAATGTCCTACGTCTTGCAGAAGGCAATCCGAGTACGAGTACTCGAGCGATAGGCCAACGATTGGGTATTTCCCAATCCACTGTATGGAGGATACTGTCAACAAACCAAATGAGTTCATACCATCTGCAACGCGTCTAATCATTGGAGCCTGCAGATTATCCACTCTGGAGGACCTTTGCTACTTGGTTTCTTCAACAGAAACGGTTCGGAAATACCTCCCGTTCAACCTCCTCTACCGCATGACGAAGGCATTTCGGACCCTGCAATGCTATGTGATTCCGATTCGTCTTTGTGCCCCCTACACCTCCTGCAAGTTTGTCGCACTGGTAGTGAATCACCCTGTATATGAGTAATATGGAAAGAAAGTTAATTCAACACACTTTCTTGTGACTTCCACACTAGGCGAAAGCCATGCATCTGCGGCTTCCAAGCAAAGTTCACAAGCACAGCACTTCCATAATAATAATTTGCTCCGTATACAACAAAGTGCATAGCGAATCGAAGTGCACAGCATAAACAGTGCAAAAGACTCAAGTATATGGCAATATTTCTTACAGATTGCATCAGATAACATTTACACGCGTGATGATGATGTAGTATTGGATCAGCTGTTACTTTCAACTATACAAGCACGCTCTGCAAGAGTTGCAGTCATTCCTTGCTTGTGTGAGTATGGCGAGTTACGTTCAGTTGACGCCAAGAAGAAAGAGTGATATTGTTGCTTTACGTGAGGAAGGATGTTCTTCCCGTCATATTACTTATAGAGTGTTCTGTAATCAATCGACAGTGAGTAGATTTCTTCCCAAACTCAAGAATACTGGTTGTGCTGATTGATAGGAAAAAAAGGAACCGGACGCAAACGAGTCTCTATGCCAAAACAGGACCGCGTTTTGAAGCGTTTATTCCTTAAAAAACGTAAACCTAAGTCTGAGCTGAAAAAGAGAATGGGAAGAACATACAGGAGTGGTAACAAGTGCAGTAACAGTCAGAAGAAGCTTCTTCAAAAATGGATTTGTCGTCCTAAGAAGCCCTCTTCAAAAATAAAATGAAAAAGGCCCGTTTAATTTGGTGTAAGGAGCACGTCAAATGAACTTACCTCCGAGCAGTGGAAGTCAGTTATTTTCTCGGATGAGAAGAAATTCAACTTGCTTGGCTCTTATGGGAGACAAACGATTCGCCGTAGACTTCGTGAAGAATGCCATCCAGACTGTATGGTGTCTACAGTGAAATTCCCTACCAGCCGAATCATATTGGGTGTGTATTTTTTATCGCGGAGTAGGTCACCTGCAGTTTATAAAAGGTTTCGTAAAACCAATGGATACCTGGCTATAGTGGAAGGCAAATTGCTGCCAACCATTAGAGAACATTTCAACCTGCCAAGAAATTGCATCTTTCAACAACGACTCTGCTCCTTGTCATCACGCGAAAAGTGTTGTAAGGAGGCACTTCTGTGGATACTTTAGCTTCATTTCTGCATTAGATTATTATTATTATTATTATTATTATTATTAGTTTATTCAACAAACACCCCTGTACAGAAATTATCTAGGAGGGTGGCGCATACATACATCCAACTAAACTTATTAGAGTGTAACATAGGATAAAATATCAGCAAATACATAAGATATATAAACATAGAGGAAAAATTACATACATACAGAAATCGTGCATTCATAGAAAAATTACAAAATTACAAAACAATATAATATACATACATAGAAAAATTACAAAATTACAAAACAATATAATATACATACATAGAAAAATTACAAAATTACAAAACAATATAATATACATACATAGAAAAATTACATAACAATATACATACATAGAAAAATTACGAAACAATATATATGCATAGAAAACATTACAAAATTACTGAACAATATACATACATAGAAAAATGACATTGTCATTTACACTATGAATAGGTCCTCATTGTCATTCTTAAGGAATACCCTCAGTCCTATAAGAGTCTTTTGGAAATATAATATATCGTTCATTTAAGATTTTTATGAGTTCGGGGACACTTGAAATCTTTCTTGAATTACGTTCTTCATCATATTTGTAGTTTCGTATACAGAATACATTTTGTATACGAACTGTATTCTACATATTTGTAGTTTCGTATACGGGAAGGGAACACAGTTTTCGTATTCCCTTCCCGCTGCAATGAGCTTCCTGTAAGTTTACTTCTGTAAGATGTTCGAGAGTAATGTGGTCATATTTGTTACAGGTGACAAAATGGTAGGAAGAACGGTCCATTACAACTCTTAGCTGGCCAGGAAACTGCGTGGACCTGAATCCTAACGGGAGAATCGAAAAATTTTAGTGTATCGAAGTTCGGTATCCATAACGTTTTGAATGGCAAAGGAAAATTCCGCGAAGCTGCTGCAAGTGGACGGAAAACACCGAAGAAACTGCGACCTGCTCCTAGTCGAACTAGCGAGGTAGTACGAAAAGTGCAGTCGCTCGTTGTTTGTGAAAATCCAAAAGCCCAAAGAGCTATAGTATCACCTGTGGGAACATCCCAGTCAACCGTTTGTCGCATAATCAACGAAAATTGCAACTGGAGAAGAAGTACAAGGCCCTCGTACACACCTAGGAGCAAGACTCATTGCTTAGCGGCGTGTCAATGCTCGAAAACTCTACAAAAAATATCTGGCAGCTGAAAGGTCGAAATTCATAGCAACACTGGATGAAGCGTGGGTGTATCTCTCCTATTGCAACAAAATTCGAGCAATTTATTACCGTCCATAGGGTGATGTAGTGGACTGCGTTATAGTGTAATAGTGCCGTTAAAATGTGCTCCTGCGTTTTGGTTTCAAAAGTGTGTCTTTAGCAACCCCCAATAAAAGAAAATATGTGCTTAAGAAAATATGTGGTGATGAGACTAGGGGTTACGTTTTGGTAGTTGGGGTTGTCTCCGTAGCCGAGTGGGCAGGAGCGGGAGTGCAGTAGCACACGCTCTTTGAGTAGACCGGGGTTCAAGCCCCTGACTGCTGAATGCGGTCGATCTGCCAACCCGCACTGGACCAGCGTGGCAGATTATGGTCCATTTCCCTCAACATGAATTGTTGAGGAGGCTTCCATCCTGCAGTGGGTTGATAATGGCTGCACTTTACTTTTTACTTTTTTACTTTATTTACCCAGAAATAACTGATTTAAATTTTTCACATTGTCATCACACATAATGAAACATTACCACATACAAATAACATTTTGGAAAACCTATTGTGAATTTTCTCATAGGAATAGCATTGGCCCATAAACCTTACATGGGAAAAGATGGCTGCCTGGTTTTAATTCTATTTCATGTGTCCAGGGATACCCCATAACAGGGATAGTGACATCTACTTGTGGTACTTACACAATATAATCTGGAATATTGAGATAAATATTTGAATATTTAATGTTTTCCTATGGATGAGTATTTTCCCATAGGTTAACATAGGATTTATAGTGGGCTTGTTTTGGGCTGAAATTGGCAAAATTTTAACATTGAATATCTCCTTATCTATTGGGATTGAGGAATTTTTGGAGGGTCAAATCTTTGGAGGGTCAAATCTTTGGCCAATTACTTATTTTTTTTTTTAGATATTTTTCAGTTCCATCTAGTGATTAGGAACCGAGATATAAAACCTGGGGTCTGTAAAATCCAAAACTTTCATGCTGATTTTCATCCAGCAATTAATATAGGAAATATATACATATATTGAATTAGTCATTTATTTTAGGAGAGAGGTAAGTGGATTTATTAACAGGATAGTCAAGAAGAAGAGGATCACGTAAATAAAGATATTTTATTACAGGAGGAAGAGGATACTCTTAGATTTTAAGAAAGCTTGGTCTTTGTCTCATTTAAGATACATACATACAAAATGGATACAGAACCTAACAAGGAACTAACACAGGATTCTGAAGTGGAGGGAGTATCTTCTGGTGAGTCTGGGGATAGGCCGGAACCCCTCAAAAAACACAAGGGAAAAAGTGCTGTTAAAACACTTAGGGGTAGTACTAAGGGTGACAAGCACAAACATAAAAATAAAAAATCTGTTGTAACAGAAAAAAATAAAAATGAAGAGGATAATTTGAATAAAACAACTGATAAAGTAATAGAAGAAAGAGGTGATTCTGAGGGGGGGTACGTCTTCTGACTCTGAGTCTCCTGTGGTCAAATCTCCATAAGAGCTATAGTATCACCTGTGGGAACATCCCAGTCAACCGTAGGGGTCAAGGGAACCTTTCTAAAAAGTAGAACGGTTCCCTTGACCCCTAAGCCTGGGTCTCACGGAGATAAGGACAAAAAAAAAACATTGTAATATCCGAATTAAGTTTAACACCAAGGACAGTGTAGCCGGCCCTCTGGTTCTTCCTGTGGAGCCTTCCACTTCTGGGGAGCCTGCGAAAGTTGCAGTTGATGCTCCATTGGTAGAAGTAACTGGGGATGAAAATCAGAATGCCAGAGTAATTCAGGGAGATGACTCAGTTTTGGGCTCCTCATTTATTGAGGGATTGGATTTGGGAGGATGATTAGAGGCACCAATGGTATATTCGGCGGTGTCTAAGATGAGGAAGGCCAGCTCAGAGGGTCCCTGGGGGAAAATCTGATCCTAATAACATTGCATCTTTCGTCCTTCCGAGGGTTCTGAGATTGACTCGAGCCAGGCGTGAGATCTACTGTGACGGAGGGGATCAAAATGGAGTATAAAAACATTCGTCTTTTAAGAAACAAAGCAGTCTTACTCGAGACAACTTGCCATGATGATGCAAGAAAATAACTGAAACTCTTTCCTTCAGGCAGGCAGGATTGTCTGTTGAGAAGCCTAAATTTTCGAACACTACCATTCTGATCTATGTTCCCAAAGAGTTTACTAAGGAGAACGTCTTGGAAGATTTATATTATAAAAACTTCCAGGATTATAATATTACTCAAGAAGATGTAAACCAGGAAGTTTCTTTTAGGTTTAATTCTGGTTCAGGCTCAAAGGTAACAAACTGGATTATTGCATTTAGTCCACGTCTATATAAATGTTTGTTCAATAACGACAGGATCTTTCTGGGTTTTGGATCCCACCGTTTCAGAAAATTTACAGTGGTTAACAAGTGCGTTCGTTGTCTTGGGTACAACCATTCTTCTCAGACATGTTCACACAACGCAGTGTCTTGTGGTCATTGTGCTAACAGTGGTCATGCATATGAAGAATGTCCTAATAAGGATAGTCCCCCGCAATGTATCAATTGCAAGAGAGGTCGAGGATGTGATCACTCGGTACGAGATAGTAAATGCCCAGAATACATTAGAGCTGTAGAAATGACGGTCAGGAGAACTTATAATGAGTAAGAAAAAATTTTCGGAACTTACCACAGTGAATTTAAATAATCACAAATGTTTGAAAGTTGTACAGATCAATGGACAACGGTCTCGTGCTGTTGCTGATGAAATAAGAGTGGCTTTTGTTGACAACAGCTTTGATCTGGTATGCATCCAGGAGCCATATTACTCTGCTCAAGTGGGAGGACTCGCTTGCTCAGGTTATGATGGGATATCCAACATCATGTAGAATAGTTGCAGCCTCGGACGCCCCTCCTAAGTCGGCAATAATCGTGTTCAATCAGGATATTGTGTTGACCGCTATTACTGGGGAGTGTTCTGCAAATGTTGTATGTGTCACAGTGTCGTTGATGGAATTTTCTTTTTGCTTGGTGTCTGCATATTACTCTCCTGCGGATGATTTTCAAATTTCTCTGTATCGCATAGATAAAATCTGCTCGAGGTTTGCGGAGGGTGGATTGATTCTGGTGGCAGATCTAAATGTCAAGTCTAACTTTTGGCATAGCGGAATTGTCGATTCTCGGGGGTCTCTTTTGGAGGACCTGATTTTTTATCACATAATCTAAGTATTCAGAATCTACCTGGCAAACCTTTTACATTTTCAATTTGCAACGGTGAGTCTAACATAGATGTGACAATTGTTTCGTTAGGTTATGATGGGAGGATAATGGAGCGGGATGTGAATCCGGATATGGTGAACAGCGACCATAATGCAATTTCTTTTCACATTGCTCCTGAATTAGTGCAGAGGAAGTTTGGTATTGGAAACCTGAAAAGATTTTCAATGGACAAGGTAAATTGGGACAAATTTAGTAACTATTTGAAATCAGTATACAATAACGATAATGTAATATCTTTGAATGATTTTAATTCCGATGAATTATAAGCCCATGTTGAGTATCATTTATATCAGGCTATGATACAAAGTGCTAAAAGAAAACAATTCAGAGTGGCCCCGGTTCCCTGGTGGTCTCCAGCGTTGACTGAGCTAAGATCTGTGATGAAAGCTAGGAAAATGCTGCAGCGGAGTAGACATCTGTCAGAGAAGGACATACAACTGCTCAGTAATAACTATAAAAAATTACGAAGAGAATATCTATATAAAAAATTACGAAGAGAATATCTATATAAAAAATTACAAAGAGAATATCATAAACAAATTACCTGTGCCAAAATTGAGTGTTGGCAGAATTTAGTTAAAGGGGTGGGCAATTGGGACCCTTGGGGTCTGATTTATAGGATCTCAAGAGACAAGCTTTTACATGGTGAAATCTATAACACTGTCGTGGTTAATGGGAAGGAAACTGACAACTGGTATGATACAGTAGAAAATATAGTTGGAGAGCTTTTTCCGGGGGATGAACCAGGGCTGGATACGGCTGTAAAGTCAAGAATACGTCTGGAAAATACCGAGTATGTGGATTTGTCGGAGATAAGTCTTTTTTCCTTATTGGAATTTGAAGCAGCTATTGCTAAATTAAATGTCAAAAAATGCCCATTATTGGATTTGATAGAAAACAAAATTTTGTTAAGATTTTTTGACATTTGTCCACAGATCTTTTTAAAAATGTACAACAAGTGCTTGCTTGAGATGAAGTTTCCGAGATCTTGGAAGATTGCTCTTCTCAAGATCCTCCATAAACCTGGCAAACCCAAGAGGGACCCTAGGGTATATAGGCCAATTTTTCTTCTGGCTAACCTAGGCAAGTTGTTTGAATGGCTGTTGCTTCCTAGGATTGTTGAAGTGCTAACTGAAAATCATGCTATATCAGATAGTCAGTTTGGGTTTAAGAAGGGTCACGCGACTGACGAGGCTATTCTGACATTGATAAATTATATAAAATCCTCTCCTGAAAAGTACGTTTTGGCAGTGTTTGTGGATTTTGAGGGTGCTTTTGATTCCGTGTGGTGTGATAGTGTGTTGAGATCCTTAATAATGTCTGGATGTGACAAATACATATATGGAGTTATACGTTCTTATTTTAGTGACCGGTTGGTGAAGGTTTGTGCGAAGCATTTGATGTTTGACAAATACATTAATCGAGGATGTCCGCAGGGATCAGTGTTGGGTCCGATATTTTGGAACACTGTTTTGGACCAGTGGTTGAGCAGATCTTACGCTTCGTGTTGTCTGCCGGTGGCATATGCAGATAACTTGGTTGTGGGAGTTCCTGGAGAATCCAGAAAGATTCTGGAGCAAAAAATACAGGATATTTTGGATGACCTGTCTGCGTGGGCCTCCTTGAACAGACTGAAAATTTCATCTAAGAAAACCAACTTCATGGTGTTTAAGAATCACTTTAGTAGTTCCGGTTGGGGTTCTAACCGAGTACGGCTCTATGAATTTGGTGTCAATTTTCGTGCGTGCTGGCGCACTCGGTCGTTTGTTTTGCCGTTTCGGTTTTGAGCGTGCTCCGGTGAGGCGAGCCGAGGTTTAGGTTTAGCTGTTGCGCCGAGGCTTAGTTGCCGATTCGGAGGAAAAATATATTTTAGTTCTTAACTCGCCCGCTAGATGGCGCCACTTATTTTCGAGTTTAATTAAATAATAAATTCATTTTTTTTCCGAGGCTCGAACCCATGTCGTTGTTACTGGAGGTCCGGTGCTTAACCCTACGGCTACCCTTTCAGTTATAAGAATATGTGTAAACGTGCCTGTTATAGTTAAGAGTGGCGTGTGAGTGTGACGTAGGAAGTTTATTTCGCCTTGTCCTGATTGGAGGGGGTGTGAACCGATGTGCTGATTGGTCTGGGGGGTATAAACCGAGTACGGCTCTGAGTCTGCCGGTGATTTCTGGTCGCTTGATGCCGTAGAAATCGTCTGTTTTTTGCCGCGTTGGTTTTCAAGGTAGCATTGGAGGATGCGCAATGAATTGTGGACTCGCGCACGCACACACACACACGCACAGAGATTGCCACGACATCGTAACTACCAAGAAACTGTGTCGCCATCTCGCGTGTCATTCTGAAAGTTGAAATTAATGATTTTATTTAAGATGTTTAAATAAATATATATTTTTTTTCCCACATACTTGGGGACCACAACAGTTTGTGCATGGAGATTGCCACGACATCATAACTACCAAGAAACTGTGTCGCCATCTCTGGAAGTATTCTGAAAGCTGAAATTAATGATTTTATTTAAGATGTTTAAATATATATATTTTTTCCCACATACTTGGGGACCACAACAGTTTGTGCACGGAGATTGCCATGACAATGGAAGAACTAGAAAACGGTGGCGCCATCTATTGAAGCATTCTGAAAGCTGAACTTAAGCTGCTTTTGATATTTACCAAAAAAAAAAAAAAAACACGGAGACAACCAAGAAACTTTGACTCCATCTAATGAATAATTCTGAAAGCTGAAAAATCTGAAATTAAGGAATTTATTTTATTTTATATCCATTTTATGGTTAAATTTATATGTATATATTTTTTACCCATAATTATTTATGATGTTTCCTCTGCAAGTTGAATTTCTATTCTGATGTATAGAGTCTTTCTAAACAGGAAAAAAAAAAAAAACCTGAAAAGTAAAATGTGTTTATATTTATTTACCGTCTTCGTGAAGCACTGGCGCCATCTTCTGTTTCTGTCTGCAAGTTCGATTTTTTTTTTTTTTTTTTTTAATATATATATTTGAAATCATTTTCTTTCCTAAAAAAGGTTATTGATTAATGGAAAATTAAAACTTATTTTCTTCTTTCTTTTTTTTTTTTAATATATATTTGAAATCATTTTCTTTCCTAAAAGTAAATTCTCAATTTTAAAAAGGTTATTGATTAATGGAAAATTAAAACTTATTTTTCTACTTTCTAAGAAAAAAGACAGACAATATCTTTTTCAAATAGATATACTTTTATTTGTAAGTTTTACAGATGTAGTTACTAATCACAAAATCAACACTTACATATATACATTGCTTTGATCAGAACGGATACTTCGTATATTTCGTCGTGTAAGCAGTTTGAAGTTCTTCGATCATCGAAACTACAGCATTGTACAAAGCATAATCGTTGAACTCAGTAACTACACCTTCTTTCGAACACTTAGCAATAAAAATTTTAACACTTGTAGCTGGTTCAGCGTTTCTTACGTAATATGCATAGACGTCGTTAAACGAAACATCGATAGAACCAGTAAACACGTCGTTCTTTATACGTTCTCTAACACAATCAAGATGTTCCAATATAACTGACTGCATTAACAGAAATGCGGGTTTTTCGTCTTCTAGACGTTGAAGAAAAGAATCTATGTCTATGATTCTATTAGATATAGCTTCAAGTTCAGAAAGGTGGAGAGTCAATCGTCGTTCTGCTGATAGCGAGAATTGTTTCCAATAGAAATCACAAACACCACCATCTGTATTGATTCGGATCCCCGGTAGTTGGATTTCATCTTTAGATCTGGCTCTTACGGAAAGCAAGATATCAGTCATTTTGCTTTTGAATTCTTCCCACTGGTTTCTCGATAGCATCATGTGCGTATTAGATGTCTCGATCGTAACATGTGGTTCGAATTTGTGACAATAAGCACGAACTGTGCTGCTGTGGCTCAGACGTCTGTAGAAAGTTACGTTTGGTCGTCTTATATCATCAAACATTTCGTGCCGTGACATTTTTGCGGGAAAACAGCAGTGGAAAAAAAATTACAACCGCACTGAGAAAGTTCCAAACTGCAAATGTGGTCTATTGGATTATAACATCAGATGCTTAGAATCTACTAGCCTTGTTATTGGTTCATAACATCAGATGCTTAGAATCTACTAGCCTTGTTATTGGCTCATAAACTCGTGACGTGTCAGGAGCAAGTAGGTACATGTTGTGAAGGAGATGTCTGTCCCAAGATAACTCATCTTCAAATGCGGCTGTTTGTGACATGTCGTACAAAGGAAAAAAAGATAACTCATCTTCAAATGTTGTTGTTGTTTGTGACATGCCATACAAAGGACATATAATCCCCCATAACTAACGTTGGTATCATTCCCAAAGACTTTGTTCAAATTTGGTAGGAAAAAAAAACAAAAAAGATAACTTATCTTCAAATGTGTCTGTTTGGGAGACATTGAGTCCGCTAGTTCACGAAAGCATTCCACAGGTATTTCCTTCAATGCATGCTGCACAGATGTTCACAATTCTATAGCATTCCTGAGTGGATGGGGAAAAAAAAAAGATAGCTCACTGTCAAATGTGTCTGTTTGTAATATGTCATACAACAAAAAGAAAACTCGCCTTCAAATATTGCTGTTGTTGTTTGTGACATGTCGTACAAAGGACATATAATCCCCCATAACTAACGTTGGTATCATCCCCAAAGCCTTTCTTCAAATTTGGTATGAAAAAAAAACAAAAAAAAGATAACTTATCTTCAAATGTGGCTGTTTGGGAGACATTGAGTCCGATAGTTCACGAAAGCATTCCACAGGTATTTCCTTCAATGTCTTTTGCATTTCACCCTCATACCGTAGTGATTTCCTATAGGTTGTGACTTTAACTCTCATACTGTAGCAATTTCCTATTGGTTGTGACTCTTGAATCTAAACACTGATTGGTTGTCGTCAAATGTCGTTTCAATCCACGAGTTTGCTTTAAAAGGGGGTCAATACGACCACATATCACACCTGCTTACAAGCTATCATTATGAACATGGAAGAAGTTTTTCTAGCAATGGATGACGATTCATCATTCCTAAATGATGTTATGAATATTGAAAAAGAATACGAGGAAACTGAAATGATGAAGGCGGAAATTGACTACTGTCCAAGCTTAGTGTACACTAGTGTGAGTATTTCTTTTTTCATTACTGAAAAATTTTTATTTGATTTTTTTAAAAAAAAATGTTTATAGAATTATTGTTTAGTAACTGTGTTTTCTTTACGCTACTCTTTCAGAATACCGAGTTCTTTAATACTACTACTACTACTACTACTACTACCACTGATAATGTTGAGGCTCGACCTGGATGCTCGAATGACAACGAAGTTGTGGAGCATAAGCCCGGATGCTCTAGTGACTGCAGTTTAGAAGGTGCTACTGATAATGTTGAGGCTCGACCTGGATGCTCGAATGAGAGCGAAGTTGTGGAGCACAAACCCGGATGCTCTAGTGACTACAGTTTAGAAGGTGCTGGTAAAGATGAAACTGAGCTCGATAGTTCATCTTTACTGTCTGGATGTTTTAACACCGAGGACGATGATGTAAGTCTATAGATTTTTTTTTTTTTTTTTTTTTTCACCAAAAAAAATCCCTAAATCTTATGCGACACTTTTTTTTAAATTTTAGATGGAAGAAAGAGAAGCAGACTTCCAGAACAACAACAACTACCAGATACAGGATGGGGTAGTTCGCTTTTCACAGAAATACCGGACTTTATTTAAATCTTACGAGGTCCGGTTTAGAAACTTGGCAGATTTAGCAGACGGGGATCTGTTTTTTTCGAACTTTCGACGGATGCTAGAGGAAATAATCGCCAATTTAAGCAGTCAAGGCGATTATTCCCACGTTAGATTGTGTTTAGATGCACCTAGCCTAAAAACCCCCATAAATTTACCTTTTATGCCCCTAACGGATCTAACGTTTGACCGTGTGATGGCAGCTTTCATAGCAGTCGATCAATCAAATAGTGAATTTATGATAACGGACGACTTGAGTCTGGACGTAATTCTTATTAATATCACGAATAGGGGGGAGGGTGGTAATCGTCCTGAGAATATAAAAAAAAGGGCAATGTAGAATTTGAATGATTTTTAAAAAAAAAACAAAGCTGTCATTCGAATCAACAATACCGATAGTTTATGCCTCGCCCGAGCTATTGCTGTCGGTATTTCTGCCCATCAGGACGATGCTAAAACATACAGACAGGTGCGAGAGGATAAACGTAGTATGCAAACTATCAGAGCTACAAATTTACATGGAATTGCAGGGGCTGCTTTAGAAAGTTGTGGCTTGAATGAAGTTGAACTGTTTCAGCGTGCGATTCCCGATTACCAACTTGTTGTAATTTCCGCTGAGTGCGGTTTTGAAGTTGCATATCGGGGCCCCGCTGCTGATAAACAGATATTTCTACTCAGTCACGACAGACATTATGATCTTGTGCGATCTTTGAAAGCTCTGTTTGGCAGTGATTATTATTGTCCCCTCTGCCTTAAAGTTTTACCTACTCGAGAGAGACTAAACACACACAATTGCTCTTTCAAGTGCAATAGATGCAGAGCTGTCGCCGTTCATAATGAAGACAACCTTCTCCTGTGTAATTTGTGTAATCGCTTTTTCCAAGGCGAAGCATGCATTAATGCTCACAGGGCAAACAAAACCTGCTCTGAAGTGCATCGCTGTAGCGTTTGTATGTGCACTTTTCTTACCAATACAGCACACAAATGCGTTGATCCTGACTACTGTAGCTATTGTAAGACTGCACAAAACACAACATTGTTTTGTTATAAAACCTGAGGACCCAAAGCACGATGTTTCTGTTGTCTACTTTGACACAGAAACAGTCTTGCTGGATGGTGAACATGTGGCTGTGCTCTGCGTTGCTTCTTTTGGCAACCAAGAACGCATTTACTGGGGCCGAAATTGCATGGCTGAGTTTTTGGATGAATTGTTAGGAGTCCGAGAGACCTTGAAACGAGGTAGTGATGGCCGAAAACTTCGACACACAGAGCCAAAATATAGGAATGTGCGAGTAATCGCCCACAACCTTCGCGGTTTTGACGGCTACTTTCTGCTTTCTTATATTTTTGTGAAACACATAGTTCCTCACACTATCTATGATGGGTCGAAGATTCTGGCCATCTTTCTGTCATCGCTAAACATAGTCTTCTTGGAATCTTATTCCTATCTAGCAGTTCCACTCTGAAAACTGCCAGCTATGTTCGAGCTGCCAGAGGTGCGTAAGGGCTTCTTCCCTCACGAATTCCACAAGATAGATACATTAGATTATGTGGGAGCTTTGCCCGACCAAAAATATTTTAAACCGGAATTCATGAGCGAAGAAACCCGTACAGAATTCGTGTTATGGTACCAAGAGAAGTCACGAGATACCTACAACCTGAAATGTGAACTTTTGGCCTATGCCTTAGATGACGTGAGGGTATTATGAGATTCCTGCAATAAGTTCCGTTCTCTCTTCATAGCAGTCTCGCAAGTTGATCCTTTCTGTCAGGACGTTACTATCGCCGGTGCTTGTAGCAGGATCTTTGCCAGAAACTATTTAGAACCAAACACAATGGCTATCCTGCCACCTGGCGGCTACATAGGGAGTAACACACAGAGTAGGAAGGCGTTGGCTTGGCTTTCGTGGCTGGAACAACAGAACAACATTAAAATTCAACACGCTCGGTCACAGGGCGGGGAAGTTAGAGTAGGTCCTTTTTTATTAGATGGGGTATGTGATAGAACCGCTTACGAATTCTACGGTTGTTACTATCACGGGTGCAAGAATTGTTTTCGGTCTAGCACTATACAGACACAGAGATACAAACCTATGGGCGCCCTATACGCTGAAACCATGGACCGTGAGGCCTTCATTAGGGCTCAGGGATATGATGTGGTTTCCGTATGGGAATGCCAGTTTGACAACCAACAGAAAAACGACCCTGCCATGAAAGAATTTGTTGCATCATTCATAACGCACGAATCGATTACCCCTCATAGCGCTCTCAGAGGTGGTAGAGTTGACTGTTTTAAACTTTACCACAAGGTGGCGGATAACGAGGAGATTCACTATGTGGATTTCTGTTCGTTGTATCCGTGGGTTTGCAAATACGGCGTAT
Organism: Mastigoproctus giganteus; assembly: GCF_048544385.1. Lineage (NCBI taxonomy): Eukaryota > Metazoa > Arthropoda > Arachnida > Uropygi > Thelyphonidae > Mastigoproctus > Mastigoproctus giganteus. Next base: position 49,708 of record NW_028328312.1, on the reverse strand, counting down.
TTCCTCGCGGTCACCCTGAAGTCATTCTTAGCGACTTTGAATATAGTCACAATGCATACTTTGGTATAATCCATGCTAGGGTGAGAGCGCCCGAAAAGGAGTTCTTACCCGTCCTCCCAATAAGCTCCAATGGCAAGCTAGTGTTCCCACTATGCAGTGCTTGTGCCAAGCAGATGTCGCCCACTTGTAATCACGAGGATCGGAGCTTTTCGGGAATCTGGTGCACACCTGAGTTTTACCTGGCTGTTGAGAGCGGTTATAAAATTGATAACATCTACGAAGTTTGGCATTTCAAAGAGAGCCATAAGTCGTTATTTGGTGGCTACATAGACCTTCTTGAAAATCAAACAGGAGGCGTCGGGCTGGCCCAAAGGGGTTGAACCCGATGCATACATTTCCGATTTTAAAAGTAGGGAAGGTATCTCTATGGACAGGCACGAAATAAAGGCGAACCCCGCTAAGCGCGCACTTGCAAAATTATGTCTCAATAGTCTCTGGGGACGGCTCGCAATGAGAACTAATACTGTGAGCACTGCAGTATGTAACACTTACGAAAGCGTTGTAAAGCTTTTCATGGATGACATAAAAATCATCCACGACGCCATGTTAGTGTCGGAGGAAATAATGCAAGTTGCATTTGCCCCGATTGACGGAACGGAAGAACCATACCGTCGGGGCAATGCAGTCATTGGCTCTTTCGTCACTTCCTATGGCCGAATAAAGCTCTACAAAGCTATGGCCCCCCTACGCCAATCTCTTATATATTGCGATACTGACTCTATAGTGTTCATCCAAAAACCGGGCGACGAACGTCCACCCATCGGTCACTCGCTGGGTCAGCTCACAGACGAATTGTCTGGGGACCACATTGTTGAGTTTGCCTCGACCAGTCCCAAATCTTACTCCTTCCGCACCCAAGGGGGTAAAACAGTGACCAAATGCAAGGGTGTGACTCTTAATGCCAAAAACGCGAAGCTGATCAACATGGACGTTATGACTGCTGCTGCAAAAGGCCAACATGTTGACGTTTCTGTCGAGGTACCGTTTTCTGTCCGGAGAGACAAACGTACTTCTCGTCTCCTTGAGTCCTCAGTAACAAAAAGGTTTGGATTTACTTTCGCTAAACGTGTGGTAGGAGACGACACACGCACTTACCCTTATGGATATTTCCAAGACACATAGCGAAAGCTAACCATACTTTCAACATTAGAAAATCATACATCATCATACTTTCAACATTAGAAAAAAAAAAAAAAAACCAGTGAAATCCCCATGTTTTTTGACACTAAGCAGTTTTTCAATGGCTACCTCTGGTGACGTCTCCTTTTTTTTTCAGGATGTCGGCGAAGTCGATCGGGCACGTACTTCCCCATCCTATTCCCACCGACGTCACATTCGTGATGGCACTCGGATGGGAATCGCAGGGCGCCGGAGCGTGGGGGGATCGCGGCACCCCTCCCACCCATCACGTTGTGATGGGCGCGCGCACGGGGGGATCGCGGCACCCTCCCACCCGTCACGAAGTGACGGGCACGCTTAGATGAAGGGGAACACCTTTTTTCATAACTCACAGTTTTTTTTTTTTTTTTTTAAAAAGGGGACAATGTTTCGTTTTTTCTGGAGATGTCACCTTCTGTCTTTTACCGTTACTAGTCCTGCCTCTCGCATCGGCGCACGAACACACATAAATACATGGTCCAGACTCGCGCACGATCATTTACATAATGTTTCATCACCCCTTCACAGCGATAGTCTCGGGAGCGACACAGAGGGGCAAGACGTTTGTGTTGTCACTGTTAGAAAATAGTGAACATTTAATTTCGCCCCAACCTCAAAGAATCGTCTATTGCTATTCAGAACTTCAAGATAAGTTTCAGTGTTACCCACAAATCGAGTTCGTGGATGGTTTAAACATCCCCGAATTCGATCCAAAAGTAAACAATTTACTTGTTTTAGATGATCTCATTAACCAGGCAAAAGATAGTATTGTTGTGCCAGAGATATTCATTAAAGGATCGTATCACAGAAATCTGATTGTAATATTATTAACGCAAAATTTGTTCTCCCAAGGCACACAGTTCCGTACTATTAGCTTGAATTCACACTACTTGATTGTTTTTAAAAACCCTCGCGACTCGCGACAAATCTCACATCTAGCTAGCCAAGTGTTTCCCGGAAGGACACGTGTTTTAGTCGACATATATAAAGATGCCACACGCGATCTGCATTCATATTTGCTGTTTGATTTTCATCAGGAAACTGCAGATATACTAAAGCTGCGCTCACACGTATTGCCAAGCGAAGGATCTACTATAATCTATGTACCCTCATGGCTAAGCGTCTAAAAAACGACGCTAATTTCATAAAGTATCTGGCGGAAGCTCGACCAAAACAAGCACCAACTCTGCTAAAGAGCTCAGATCCCACACAAATAAATTCACTCTGTGAAATCTGCAAAAATATAATCAAAGGCTGTATTTCTTTGCCAGACAGAGTGAAAAACAAGTTACAGCGCAAAAAACGTCTGCTCAGAACACTAGCAGATAAAAAAGTGGCATTTAAAACCAGGCGGAAGTTAATAATTCAACAAGGAGGTGCTCTGTTTCCATTATTGGCCAGCATCGTAGCCCCACTAATTGCAAGTTTGATTCGAAGATGAACGAGTCTTTCCGCAAATTCTTACTTGTAGCTGCACCGCCAGAACAAAAACAGATGCTCTCTTTAGACGAGCAAATGTCTGAAATCTTAAAAAGGCAGGATTTACTGCCAGAGTCAAAAGTTAAAATGTACCTTCAGATACTGCAAACATATTTAGGTCTGAAAAATAATGCCGCAAAACAGCCGTCTCCGACGGCATCGAATGACATCGAGGGTACCGTATCAACAGCCGCCACCGCCGTCTCACTACCCACAATTCCCGACTCTGAAGCGCAGCAACAACAACAGCCCGAGGGCGGAGTGAAAAAAAATCCCGTAAGCATGTCAAACGCCGATATACTGCTCTGATATCCCCGCGTCGTTTGAGAAGAAAACACACTTGGATATCGTTGTGGTATGTTTTTTTTTCAATAAAACAGACACTTTTAAAATAAATAAAATTTTATTTTGCAAGTAAATGTTGAAGTACATGTAATGTGGCAAGAACATCATTTGCCCACAAATCTTTACAATAATATTTGTTTACAATCTTTGACATAGAAATATTTCTACACCTATGTGTTAGGAAAAAAATACAATGTAGTCCACAAGCTATAGATTCTGGATGTTGAATCATCACTTTGTTATAAGTCCATTTTTTACTGTTTTGGTTAAGGAACTCTGCAATGTCCTGTGTCGGCGGTCGTGCAAAGCTGTCGAAATATTGACTGCTGTTTTTTCCCAGGAAAATGCAAATCCAATGAGTGCCTGGCATATACGAAAGGTCCGTATTGATGACTAACAATGCTGGCTTTCTCTGTATTCTTGACGGTAACTCGTCCCTGGCACAGACACCGATCAGATGTTTTCTCGATTCACTGTCTGCTTCTAAAACCTTCAAAATCTGATCAGTGTTCATAATTTATGAGGATTGAACGGTCTTTAGTCACAGAAAGAATGTTTTCGAATGTTTTCGGCATACAAGATCACTGTTACGTTTTCGGGTAGAGGTTCTGCGAATTTCAGTTCAAGTCGAACTCCGCCTCGCCGTAAAGAACTGATGTGCTCGCCGACCGCGTTGCTGTCTGGAGTTAGGTCGAAACCGTAAAGTACATTCCCTTCAGTATAATCCAAGAGTGATATGTCGTTTCCACAGTCTGAATTCCACTTGTTTAGCGAAGTAAAAAGCGATAAGTAGGACCTGGTATAATGTCCATTCTTATAATCGGGTGTTAGCGGAATGGAAGGGTGCTGCACACCATCAGCCGTCAGAAGTAAATAACACAGGTTGTAGTGACCAAAATTGAATGGGTTGGTTTTGAGGGAGCCGTTGAAACTATCACTGGACGCAATACCTACTATTAAACGAGCGGGGATCTGGCCTAGATATATATTGTCTCTGGTAGAGTCTGACATACCTTTTGGAATTGAGAAATAAGTAACATCAACTCTGTTAACGGGATATACAAGGGGGTGTTTTTCAAGAACACTCATGTGTGCTAACTGTATGCTGGGGTTAAGTTTAACTTTACGCACAAAAAGACACGCCTCACGTATGTGAATCTTCGCCGTATTGTCGAGAGACAGCAGACAGAACTCGGGCGAACTGCGAACCATTCTAAGATGGAGCGATACACTGTTAATAATATATTTGGCCTGATGACACAAATCTAGTCTGAGACAACCCAAAAGTTCCACAGTTTTGGTTTTCGAAAAAAACTTCATACTTTGATTCATACTGCTGTCGGGCTGAGAAAACATTTGCGAAACATCGGAAACATTGTCTTTTACGAACAGTTCTGTAGTGAGTTGGGATTTTGTTGCTCCTCTGTCAAAATTCAAAAGCGTTTCTAAATAAGCTCTATACGGATATGTGTCGCTGCTAGGATTTATTAATTTGTCTTGAACGAAAAGATCCACATGTTTAAACATGGAGTGAAAAAAGTTATTGACAACGCCCACACTTGACTGCAGTTCTTTTCCGTCGCTTTGAGTTAATTGTACTTTGAGTCACAAATAAGTTTTTCCCAGGTCCAGATATTCTTCTGATGTTCCCGGTATGGAAAATTCTATTGGCTCCGGCATGTCCACGGATGCTAAAGGCAAGAAAGTAACGTATGAAGATCGTTTGATGCATAGATTAGTAGCAGGCTGGGCAAACAGGTCTAGTTCTGACATCATAACCTCACCCATCATTGAAAGATGTCCTGATATTTTTTTTTCGGCGCTTACCTCCACTCTGGCTCTGGACTTTTTGCTTAATGGCCTGACCTACTTCAGAAGCTCGATTTATAAACGAGCGTTTCACGGGTGCCCCCGAAATGACATCATCGATCATATTACGGCCTGCCGACAACATTTGGCGACCGATGAACTTAGCAGCGGGTTTCAGAAGTGGAGAAAGAAATGTAAATGCAGATCTGAATATACTACCTAAGCCTTGGCCTCTCTGGATCGCTGCTCCTGCAAAGAAGGGATTTCCCCCAGCCTGCACTTTGTAGTATTCCACGTACGCACTCATTGGGGTCGAAAATGCAACTTAATTAGAGTTTTACCACCTCTGAAAGGAAATAACTGACCGCTGTCTGTGCGAATTTGAATAGAAACGGACTGAATGTTTGAGAGAAGCACAGGGTAATAATCCAAATGTAAGAATTCACCACTGTTTCCGAAAGGTACTACTCGCAAAAGAGGTGCTCTTGTATCACCCACAAGCTGATCTTCGATCACGCCACTATAAACAAAGTAAGAAGCGACACCTCTATTTATATCGCACGGAAATTTCGATCTCGCAGTTCCTTCGAAACCCTCGGGTAACCGAGGGTTTCGAAGGAACTGCGAGATCGAAAACCGAGTAACTCGCCGAGTCCAGTCTCTGGGAAGCGAAGACGCACACTGCTTTCTATTTCGAAAGAAACAAAACCATGTGCATTAACAGAACCTTTAATTTCGGGTGCTATAAAAGTCATAACCTTTAGAATTTCGGAGACGCTATTGTAATTACCATAAGGAATTTTATGCTCGCGAACATCACGAGTCGGCGGTTGTACGAACACAAGCTTCCTGTCAACAAACTCACTGTTAGTTTTTATTGATGGTATCACTATTTTACCTTTAGGTATCCACTTTCCGATGTGCTCTCCTTTGAAATTTCTATATTTGTCAACAATATCACCCCTCACTGCTACCTTGTGGGCTAGTCCTAGAATTCGAGCTGTTCGTAAAGTCATACGCAACTCACAACCATTTTTAACACGAATTGTGAATCTCTCTTTGAATTCTGTCTCTTCTACTTTAAACTCTAAATTGGCATTAAGACCATACATATGCTCAATCAATTTAGTCGAATTTTCGTTCTCGTCGTGCAACATGTAAACCTCGGGGCTCCTAATTGTTGGTTCTTTCTGTAGAATTGCAAACTCGGCCCAACCTTCGGAAATATTGTCCCAGGACTTAGGTACGTGTATTTCTGCAAGTGCTACCTCCCACTTGCCTTTCAGCGATATAGTGTCGGGAAAGACGATGGTAAAATTAGATTGCGTATTCTGGGGATGGAAAGCCATACGGGCATTACTAGGTAGGGTTAGGAAGAACATCTTTAGCCGAAACCCAACTGTTGTAGGAGGCTGGATATCCTAACCACTTAACAGGCAATTGACGCTCTCCACCCACACGTCGCTCCTTAAGTACTTTTTCAATAAGATATGTGTCGAGTGGTAACTTGTCGTTGATATTAACAAGCTGAAGCTGTTGTTCGTAAAAGGTACCTTCGATCGTATCGCCTGTTTTGTCTTGTACTCTGTACACAACTGGTTTTCTTCGTTTCAATACTTGAGATATAGTAAAAATCTCACGAGTCCAATTGCCCCAGAATCCTTTGCGGAATAGATGTGAACCTGTACTAAGAACGACACGATCCCCCAGTTTAAATTTAAGAATCTGTTCTTTGGTTTTTTTCAAGTACAATTTCCTGTAGACATCTTCTTCATTATGCAAAGTGACATCGGCAGGTGGCATTCCTATGGTTCGATGTGGGGTTCGATTATAAGTAGCTACAATGTCGGGAAGAATATGCACATATTTCTTACTTTCAGAATAAGTTATCCATTTAAATATTTTTTCTTTCAGAGTTCGGATGAATCGTTCAGCTATTGCAGCTTTTTTTTCTGATCTAGTTGTATAGAAATTAATGTTGAGAGACTTAAATAAGGCCTTCACATCTTTATTTGTAAATTCTCTACCTCGATCGCTGTTAAGACAGAATGGCGTTTCTTCCTTGAAAATTGATTTGAATGCTTTTACCATCTGCTTTGATGTTTTATTTCTAAGTGTTCTCACCCAGGCGTATCTAGAAAAGGCATCTATACAGACTAGTAAATAACGCACTCCACCATTAGCATCACACAGATTGGAAACTTCTGCTAAGTTGCACTGAAACGTATGGTGTAGTCCAGGAACTATTATTTGGTTTCTAGGAAAATTAATTCTTTGAGGTTTGTGTCTCATATAAGCTGCTTGAGATGACAAGTACTCTTTCACGATACGTCTGGGTAATTTTGTATGTTTTTGTAAAGCATTAACACCACTAAAACTTCCCACTACACGAGGATCATTGTAAGCTTCTAACATTTTTTTTTTTTTTCTTTGTTCTTTTCCAGACGCAGTCTTACTTCCAGGATGCACAAGACTACTGGTGGCGGGTGTGATTTTCTTTGCACCTTATGTACTGTTATTCAAAGAGGGTGGGGTAAACCTCCCCTAAGTTGTAATTTTTTTTTTTATTTATTTTTTTTTTATTATTTACAAATAAAAACATCTATTTGAAAAAATATTGTCTGTCTTTTTTTTCTTAGAAAGGAGAAATTAAGTTTCCATTAATCAATAACCTTTTAGGAAAGAAAATGATTTCAATATAGATTAAAAAAAAAAAAAAAGTTGCAGACAGAAGATGGCGCCAGCATTTCACGAAGATGGTAAATAAATATAAACACATTTTACTTTTCAGGTTTTTTTTTTTTTTCCTGTTTAGAAAGACTCTACACATCAGAATACAAATTCAACTTGCAGAGGAAACATCATAAATAATTATGGGTAAAAATATATACATATAAATTTAAACATAAAAAGGATATAAAATGAAATAAATTCCTTAATTTCAGATTTTTCAGCTTTCAGAATTATTCACTAGATGGAGCCAAAGTTTCTTGGTTGTCTCCGTGTTTTTTTTTTGGTAAATATCAAAAGCAACTTAAGTTTTTTTTTTTCCCATAGATAGTAAACAGTAGAATACAAATTCCAGAGGAACCATCACAAATAGTTATGGGTAAAAATATATACATATAAATTTAACCATAAAAAAGGATATAAAATGAAATAAATTCCTTAATTTCAGATTTTTCAGCTTTCAGAATTATTCACTAGATGGAGCCACAGTTTCTTGGTTGCGTGTGTTGGGAAAAAAAATTAAGCATCAAAGCAACTTAAATAAAAATAAGTTTTAATTTTCCATTAATCAATAACCTTTTTTTTAGGAAAGAAAATGATTTCAAATATATACAGGGTGTTTCAGTTAAACGTTTCAGAACTTCTAAGAGGGGTAGGGTACATCCTGACAACTGGAAATCATATAGCAATGTGGGGTCGGAAATGCTTTCCTGAAGCGGTGTTGTACACAGAAGCACCATAAAGAAAAGAGACCGTAAGTGAGAAATCGTTTTAATAATACATGAAAAGCAGCAAAAGGTACATGGATTAAAGTAAATGTTCGAAGTTTCTTCCACGGGCTACAATGCACGCCTCACATCTCCGACGCATGGACATCCGAACATTCTGGAATACTCCAGGCGAATTTCGAATTTCTTCGGCAGCTACTGCGATTCTTGCAACCAGCTCCTCAGCATTGTCAACAGGGTGTCATAAACTAGCGATTTCATATGACCCCAGAAATAAAAATCAAGACATGATAGGTCGGGTGACAACTTTTGAGAGATGAACAGATTTCTGCATCGACGCAACAGGCAATGTGGTTCCAACACGATGGAGCCCCTGCCCATTATAGCGGAGATGTTGGTAACTACCTGGATGTCACATTTGGTCAACAGTGGATCGGACGTGGTGGTCCCGTGCGTTGGCCTGCTCGGTCACCCGACCTATCATGTATTGATTTTTATTTCTGGGGTCATATGAAATCGCTAGTTTATGACACCCCTGTTGACAATGCTGAGGAGCTGGTTGCAAGAATCGCAGTAGCTGCCGAAGAAATTCGAAATTCGCCTGGAGTATTCCAGAATGTTCGGATGTCCATGCGTCGGAGATGTGAGGCGTGCATTGTAGCCCGTGGAAGAAACTTCGAACACTTACTTTAATCCATGTACCTTTTGCTTCTTTTCATGTATTATTAAAACGATTTCTCACTTACGGTCTCTTTTCTTTATGGTGCTTCTGTGTACAACACCGCTTCAGGAAAGCATTTCCGACCCCACATTGCTATATGATTTCGAGTTGTCAGGATGTACCCTACCCCTCTTAGAAGTTCTGAAACGTCTAACTGAAACACCCTGTATACTTAACTACGGAGGGTTGTTTCAGCTTTTTGATAACGATTTTGACAGTCATTTAAAACTACAAAAGTCCTTGCCGCTATCACTTGTTGTGTTCTATTTGTTTTCCCTTCTCATGGACTATCGCACGGCATCGCAATTTCTATTGAAGTAAAGCCTGCAGAAAAACTGCCAAGTCGATCTTGTCCCATTCCTGCTGGCAGACTTTCCACAAACCTTCAACAGTTCTGGGGTGGGGTGGCGGTTTCCGAGAGCTCTTTTCAAAAATCCGAATGCGCAAAAATCCATGGGTGCGGCGTCCGGTGATTTAATAGGTATCGAACCTATCGATCGGGATCGAACGAATCCCTGTAACCACTTCCATTCTCCGCAAAAAAGCACGAGTGGAACGTGACTGTGGCTGGACATTTTATCCTGGTGCATCAAGACCTTTTCAGCGTCAGAACCGTACAATGTGGGTATTCCACGTTGAAACAACGGCTGTAGAACTTCAGTCTGGTAATACACGGAGTTCACTTTCACCTTTTTAGCGACTCTACGCAACTCAAATTTGCCGTTATAACAAAAACCGGCTACAACCATAAAACCTCCGCCAAATCTTTCCTTCCATTGATGCGCCCATGTTGGAAAGGCCTTGTCACCCTATGGACGCGCGCGCGTGTGTGTGTGTGTGTGTGTGTGTGCGTGTGTGTGTGTGTGTGTGTGTGTGTGTGTGTGTGTGTGTGTGTGTGTGTGTGTGTGTGTGTGTGCGTATACTGTGTCGGGGTGGTTCCCAGGCATATGTCCATCTCCACCTAAATCATTCAGATAACGAAAAACTGTAAAATGGGCCTGATATTTAGCTAAGAAATTGAAAATCCAAAACAAGAAAAATTTTGAGATGATTAAAAAATTTTTAAACAAAATGTCGAAAAATAATAATTGAAATTTTGTATAGAAAAGATTAAAAATGTATTATAGAAATGTTTGCGTGTTTAGTGTGTTGTTAATGTCAGGTCACTTTGCCATCAGGAAGCAGCTGACATCTACAGCTGCTAACTGATGCCCGTCACTGGTACGTGGAGCCGGACCTGCTTCTACTAATATAAGCTGTAGTGACTAAGCACAATCCCGCACCCAACAGAGGAAGTGCAAAACTGCTGGGTGCCAGCATTCCTGGTCTTAGGCCGCCCAAACCCAAGCGCCAAGAAGAAAAAAAAAAAAAAATCACCATAGGGGTACTTGTTGCGGAACCACAGATCAGACATATTGCTTAGTGATCTGTAGCTCTCAACCCAGATGCATTCATGAATTATTCATATATGCTGCCAATTCCACTTCTGATAAATTTCTCAAGATTGTCCTTCTGGCAAATACAGCAGCTGCAAACTTCTGCAAGGCCTGAAAACTGGATGCATCGTTCAGAATAATCTGCACATTGTCCTCAGTATTATTAGAAACTTCTTCAAAAAGTCGACTTCGCTCAGATCCATAGAAAGGGCAAAGAAACAATATGTGTGACCGAGACTCCGGTTCACCGCATGAGCACCACGGATCAGACTCCAATCCTCTAGAATGTAGTTTTTCACGAAAGGACCCATGTCCTGTCAATATATAATTGCAATCAATTGTAACGCTGCTGTTGATACAGGTCTTGGAGCATGTAACAAAGCCAATAACATTGATCGCTGCAACGACATTAGCTTGTTTCTAATTCGGACTTTGATCACTGCTCCCATCCACACTTCAGCAGCATAAGCTACAATTGGTAGAAAGATGGTTTTGTAATGCAATGTCATAGTTCTTTTATTAAGTCCCCATTCTTTCTTGGAAATTCGTATCACCCAGGAAATGAATTTCTTAATTTTTTCATTTAGGCTGACACATGGAAATGAAAACCCATCCTATCATCCAAAATCACTCCTAAATATTTTATACTTGACACTCGTGCAATTTGTTTTCCGTTCAACAGTACTCTGGGCAGACGACTATAATCAAAGTGAGTAGTTTCGGTTCTAGCCGAGTATGGCTCTATGAATTTTGGCGTCAATTTTCGTGCGTGCTGGCGCCTCGGTCGTTTGTTTTGCCGTTTCGGTTTTGAGCGTGCTCCGGTGAGGTGAGCCGAGGTTTAGGTTTAGCTGTTGCGCCGAGGCTTAGTTGCCGATTAGGAGGAAAAATATATTTTAGTTCTTAACTCGCCCGCTGGATGGCGCCACTGATTTTCGAGTTTAATTAAATAATAAATTTATTTTTTTTCCGAGGCTCGAACCCATATCGTTGTTACTGGAGGTCCGGTGCTTAACCCCACGGCTACTCTTTCAGTTATAAGAATATGTGTAAACGTGCCTGTTATAGTTAAGAGTGGAGTGTGAGTGTGTCGTAGGAAGTTTATTTCGCCTTGTTCTGATTGGAGGGGGTGTGAACTGATGTGCTGATTGGTCTGCGGGGTATAAACCGAGTACGGCTCTGAGTCTGCCGGTGATTTCTGGTCGCTTGATGCCGTAGAAATCGTCTGTTTTTTGCCGCGTTGGTTTTCAAGGTAGCGTTGGAGGATGCGCAATGAATTGTGGACTCGCGCACGCACACACACACACACACACGCACGGAGATTGCCACGACATCGTAACTACCAAGAAACTGTGTCGCCATCTGTGGAAGCATTCTGAAAGCAGAAATTAAAGATTTCATTTAAGATGTTTAAATATATATATATTTTTCCCACCTACTTGGGGGGGGCCACAACAAATCGTGCACGGAGAATGTTATGACAAAGTAAGACCGAGAAACTGTGTCGCCATCTACCGATCCATTCTGCAAGTTGAAAATCTGAAAATTAAGTATTTTTATTTCATTTTATATGTTATGTTATGTTATGTTTTTTTTTTATGGTTAAATTTATATGTATATATTTTTACCCATAACTATTTATGATGTTTCCTCTGCAAGTTGAAATTGTATCCTGATGCTTACTCTTGCCATCCTGGAAAAAAAAAAAAAAACCTGAAAAGTAAAATGTGTTTATATTTATTTACCGTCTTCGTGAAGCACTGGCGCCATCTTCTGTTTCTGTCTGCAAGTTCGATTTTTTTTTAATATATATACAGGGTGTTTCAGTTAAACGTTTCAGAACTTCTAAGAGGGGTAGGGTACATCCTGACAACTCGAAATCATATAGCAATGTGGGGTCGGAAATGCTTTCCTGAAGCGGTGTTGTACACAGAAGCACCATAAAGAAAAGAGACCGTAAGTGAGAAATCGTTTTAATAATACATGAAAAGAAGCAAAAGGTACATGGATTAAAGTAAGTGTTCGAAGTTTCTTCCACGGGCTACAATGCACGCCTCACATCTCCGACGCATGGACATCCGAACATTCTGGAATACTCCAGGCGAATTTCGAATTTCTTCGGCAGCTACTGCGATTCTTGCAACCATCTCCTCAGCATTGTCAACAGGGTGTCATAAACTAGCGATTTCATATGACCCCAGAAATAAAAATCAAGACATGATAGGTCGGGTGACCGAGCAGGCCAACGCACGGGACCACCACGTCCCGTGCGTTGGCCTGCGAGATCACCTCATCGGACCTTACCTGTTACCGTGTCGTCTAATCGGACCTATCTACTTGATCTTTCTGCAGCAAGTATTGCCACAACTTTTGAGAGATGAACAGATTTCTGCATCGACGCAACAGACAATGTGGTTCCAACACGATGGAGCCCCTGCCCATTATAGCGGAGATGTTCGTAACTACCTGGATGTCACGTTTGGTCAACAGTGGATCGGACGTGGTGGTCCCGTGCGTTGGCCTGCTCGGTCACCCGACCTATCATGTCTTGATTTTTATTTCTGGGGTCATATGAAATCGCTAGTTTATGACACCCCTGTTGACAATGCTGAGGAGCTGGTTGCAAGAATCGCAGTAGCTGCCGAAGAAATTCGAAATTCGCCTGGAGTATTCCAGAATGTTCGGATGTCCATGCGTCGGAGTTGTGAGGCGTGCATTGTAGCCCGTGGAAGAAACTTCGAACACTTACTTTAATCCATGTACCTTTTGCTTCTTTTCATGTATTATTAAAACGATTTCTCACTTACGGTCTCTTTTCTTTATGGTGCTTCTGTGTACAACACCGCTTCAGGAAAGCATTTCCGACCCCACATTGCTATATGATTTCGAGTTGTCAGGATGTACCCTACCCCTCTTAGAAGTTCTGAAACGTTTAACTGAAACACCCTGTATACATTAGGGTTACCAGTAAAAGATTATATTAACCCATATTCGTGTCTGTAAATTGCGTTTGTTCTCTGGTCGATTTGCCTATTTTTCTGGACGAAAACCCCCCAGTTTCTGGGGAGAAAAACCTTGCTATCTACGCCTGAGACAGACCAACTCAGCCACGGAGTGAAAAAAGTCCATTAAAGTTCCTCGCCTCATCGACGGGATTCGAACCCAGGCCTTTTCCTCCCAGTGTGGGGAGGACAGTGACGATACCACTGTGCTACCGCGCAGACAGCCGAAGTGGAAAGATGAAATCGCGATATTCAGAACAGAAGAAGGCCCAAGTGGAATTGTAGGATATGGACCCCACAAAGACCCACGCCATAAAAATCTCTTAAAAGAGAAAAAACAATTGTATTAATATCTGCGCAGTCTTGAAACACCCTACAGCACTCCGCCAATTTTGAGGCTTCTCGGATGATTTCCGTTGCCCCTATCGACAAATACTTCGCATGGGACAAATCTGTAGTATCACATTTACGGGTTCTCACCTCAATGAATATGCCACCAGGCGGAATGGAAAGAGAGATTGTTAAAACACGGGAGTTCTAATGTTTGGACAGTGTGTAATATATCTGGAATAAAAATTGATACTTTACATTAATTGGGTATATAAAAATCTTATAAGTTTGAAAATATAAAAGGTAAACATGATTCTTAAAATTCTTTACACATTTATCATGAAATTTTTTAAGTTTCATGATGATAAACATACCCTTAGCAGCTTTGCCTATTGTTGCAGTTTATATCAACCTCTACCAAACCTCTCCAAATCGAGACTTCTGTTTTGAAGGACTGGAGTGCATGTAGAAACTTCAGATGATAAAATGCTTTCAGCGATTTAGCACAGGACAGTGAAGAAGTTCGAAAATATGAAATGTCTGTAGTTGTAAACAGAGAAGTTCAATTGATTTTCTTGGCAGTATTGTATGACTGATAAGAAACATATATCCTGGTGTTGTGGATCTGGGGGATTTCTCTAATCTTGAAATAATAATTAAAACATAGTTAAATCTACATCTAATCATGAAAGAAAGTCATTCTAATTGAAAATATATTGATAATAGCAAACCGTGAAGTTCAAATTATAGACACTTTAAATTGTATCAGGCTACTGACAAATATTAACGACCGACGTATGGCAACGTGATTCTGGCCACATCAGAACTATCAGGCGAGAAAAAAAAAAAACTTAATTTGATTCAAATATCCAGACTTTAGTATATGAAATGTTCATTGAAAAATTTTTGCAGGACTTTCTTGCGACTATTATATGAATTTGAAATTTCCAATTTTATGTTCATTCACAGGATTTAGAATTTTTATTTTTTCAATTTGACTAAAGAAAGGTTTTATAATTATAGATAATCCTCTATTACACGATTATGTCTATCTGAAAGGAGAAAGAAAGATAAATAAATGTTTATACGCCTGAAATAGCTGAGTTGTCTAAAGCGAGAGGGCAATAACATATGTTCTTTGAGTTGGCCTTGGTTCTATCCGTGTAACTATTAAATGCGAAGCCCTCATGGGTTGCAATTGGTAGGATGATCGCTGTTCTCCCCACACCCGGTGGAAAAGGCCTGAGTCCAAAAATTTCCTTTCCTTTCTGGGCTTTTTCCACCCATTTGAGGGGGGAGGTAATTTTAACAACTACTGTGCTCAGAGATACGATGCAATATTTGCTCAAAGGGGCAGGAACATTGCAGTAGTAATGTTCCTGTATCTTTGTATCACCAGCATCCATCCATCGCACAGGGAGTAGGCCTAGACAGTAGTGGTATGCCACATGGAGCTATCCATTTCTAGGCTGGAAGGCATCCAATCCAGCAATGACAGAGGCGAGGAAGGCAGAAAGGACACTGACTGGACTGACTCATTCCAATCGCAAAAGAAATGGCTAATCCAATTTATTGCAAAGATAAATTGGGAATGCTCAAAGGCAGACTGAGGCATAAATAGAGATGACAAACCTTCAGAAGGGTGTTAGTAATTAGCATTAGCATTGATAAAGGCACAAGATGCAAAAAAAAATCCCTTCTCATTTCACCCATCCACTCTCTCCAAATGTTTGTCTAGTTCTGGCTTGAATCTATCTAAGCTATCAACATCTACAAGAGTATTACTATTAGTCGTGAAAAATGATTAAAAAATCAAACTTAAAATCCTCCCGCACCCGCTGTACTTCCCCTCCAATAATTTGTCTAGTCCTTTCTTGAAGTCGTTCAAACTATCCACTTCCACAATAACAGACAGAAGTTTGTTCCAACAATGAACCATCCGATAGCAGCGAGAAAACTTCCCCATGATTATCCTGCGCCCTCCCGTCTTCGTATTCTTCGCATATCTCTTATTCTTCTTCTTGCTCACACCACATACGCGGTGGGAGCAAGAAGAAGAATAAGAGATATGCGTGAGAAAACTTTCACCAAAATGTGATGGCATAGCCAATTAGATGGAAAGGCTTCAGCAAGAAGTTAGCAGTATAAATGGTGCTGTTTATCTGGAGGGTTGAACCACCTGGAAATTTTCAATTTTAGAAGTGTCACTATCGAGGTAAACTTGGATGGAAAGATATCAATGAGAGTGTAGTGAGAAAGGGCCTTCAAAGAGTATCGCACGTAATGGTGGTTGTGCAGTCAGCAAAATTATGTACTTGGGAACACTAAGTTTGCAATATTAAGGTTAGGACACCAAGCTGAGGAAGGAGCATTGAAGAAAGGAGAGAACTTATACGGGAATGATGCACTATTAGTGAATTCATTAATGTGTTCAACCCAATCATGAGAAGCAGGATCGACGATTTGCACGGTTGGTCAGTTGGCCAATCAGTACGCATCTAGAAATCTTGAAGAAGAACCAAATGGCTAATTCGGTTGGAGCATATATCTGGAGACCGTGAGAAAGACACAAATGATTGAAGTTGTGTCTTGGATGAGATTTGGATGTGGTTTCTTTTTCGTGTCGTCTTTAGGCCCGTTTTCAATACCGTTTTTTTGCTTTCGCTTTCCCTTCATTACAAGCATTTGGTATCAGTCTCCTTTTCATATTAACTCTGACAAAGCCAGGGCCCTTACTATAAGAATTGGTTTTACAAACCTAGCTAGCCCTGCACGTTTAATATCTTTTTCTTTACCTTTTCATCTTTTTACTTTCTGCTTCTACCTTTTCCCCGTTCGTAAAGTGCGTAACGCTATTAGTAAAGTAATACGATGGCGATACGAGCGTTCCAGCTGTCCTCATTCTATTGCTATTTTCGTCTTTGTTTAATTACTCTTTTATCCCTTACCCATTCTTAATTTAATATCTTACCAGACTTGGTGAGTTGTATAAATCCAATACAAGGAGTTATTTCAATACCATTTTCCAAGAGAAGAAACTTGCCTGGGCAAGGTTTGTTCAGCATAACATAAATGAAGATCAGTGGGGATTACCCTACAAACTTGTTACTAACAAGGTTCATCCCGGCGATGTTCTTTCTTCTATTATTGTAAATGGTAATGAAACCCTGGACTGGAGTTTGTCCATAAATGCCATCTTGGACAGCTTGCTCCATGAGGACACTGCCTCCTGTGAAAACACATCCAAACTACAATACGATTAGATCATTTATCTTACCAAGGGCCCCGAACCGAAGCTCCTTTTACGGATACTGAGGTGGAATCTGCTATCTCAACTTTAAGGGATGGTAAATGTCCTGGACAAGATCTCCTTGAGGTTTCTTTACTTAAAAGATTTTGGAAAAATTGCCCATTAATTATATTAAATCTTTTGAATGCTTGTCTGTCTTCAGGATTATTCCAGCTGGCTTGGAAACAGGCTAGACTTAAACTTCTGCTTAAGTCCTTTGACAAACCCTCCAATGATCCGGCCTCTTACAGGCCCATTGCACTGCTACCCATCCTTGGCAAAGTCTTGGAAAAATTAATTGTTTCTCGTCTTCTAAATTACTATTTAGACTGAAACCTAAGTTCCCCACTTCAATTTGGCTTTACACGTGGAAGGTCTTCTGTTGATGCTATTCGTCAGGTTTTGAGTTCTGTTCAAAATTCCAATTCTAAATATGTCCTCGGTCTCTTTGTTGATTTCCAAGGGGCATTCGACACTGTTTGGTGGCCGAGTGTCCTGGCGAGGTCCAGAGAGGCCGGGGTCTCTGCTCCTATTTACCGTCTCCTTTCGAATTACTTTGATTCTCGCAGCATCACAGTTTCCTCAGGATTCTGCTCTGTCTCCAGATCTGTTTCTAGGGGCTGCCTACTGTGTGCTGGAACATGGTCCTTGATGGGTGGCTCTCGGTTGATCGAGACAACATCCTTCAGATAGCTTATGCAGACGACCTTGCTATTCTGATTTTTGGTAATTCCCGCCGGGAGCTAGAGTGCAGAGCAAATGAAGTTCTAGAGGACTTGGATATCTGGTGTCAAACACACAAACTTCAAATTTCTACTAATAAAACAAAACAAATGTTGCTAAAAGGCTCTCTTGATGTGAATAGACCACCTGTTATTAAGTTGAATGGAGAAATGATTAGGAGCACTCGGCAGCATAAATACTTAGGAATTTATTTTGATGACCGTATTAATTTCAATTACAATGCAAAATATGTACTTCAGAAAATAAAAGCTATGACCTATAAAATTATTAAGATTACCAGGAGTACTTTTGGTGTAAAGAAATCTTCCATTAAATTATACTACTCTTGTATATTTATACCAATTGTGTGTTATGCGGCTGGGGCCTGGGTATGCAGAATCGGTAACTCCTTTGTTCAAAAATATCTTACCCAAGCACAAAGATTCTTTCTTCTCGCTCTAAGTAGAGCTTGTCGAACTGTCTCTACAGCTGCTCTCCAGGTCCTCAGCCATCGACTGCCAATCCAATATGAAGTAATGTTACACTATCTTTTATATTGTAGAAGAAAAAATGTTCCTGCGTTTGTAAAAGGCATAGCATATAATACTGACTTGCAAGAAAATGTAGACATTAAAAGGATGAGAAATGAATGTTGTAGAGCATGGCAAAATACCTGGTCCACCTCTACTTTGGGTAGGGAGACCTTTAAGTTTTTTTCCCGAGGTTGTTGATTACGACAAAAAAATGGAATGGTTCAATCCTGGTTTATACGTTACGTTTTTATATACCGGCCATGGCAGTCTTAACTTTAAATTGTTCTCACTAGGATTAAGTAACACTCCTCTCTGTAGTTGTGGTGCTCAAGAAACTGTTGAGCATCTCGTCTTTCATTGTCCTCTGTACGACGATTTAAGACTAGACTTTCAACTTCTCACAAATGTATTTGACTGCTCCGAACTGCCGAGATTGGTTAACTGTTCTGAATATTATACCGCCTTCTCCACCTATGCAGAGAAATTGTTTAAACGGAGAAAAAGAATTCTTGTTCCTGAGGTTCAGTAAAATGCTAAACTGTTTCTTTTGATTACTCTTACCTGATGTATTGATCAGTCTGCTGGACTCTGAAGCCCAGTATTTCACTGTATCATCACTGTAGATAGTCTTTTTATGTACCATCATTGTATATAGTCTTTTATGTACCATCATTGTATATAGTCTTTTGATGTATAATTAATCATTGTACTTTTCATGTATAATTAATCATTATAAATTGTACACAATGTATAGATTACTTTCAGCGGCGAATAGGGGAAACCCTGGAGCCCGCCAAAAAAAAATAATAAAATACTTTGAATACTTTTTGAATATCTTACCATATACCATTTGCTTGTTCTAAATCTTAATTTTTCCACCAAATTCCAATACTATAATTTTTATTTTTTTTTTCAAAATTACATAAATTCAAAGTATTTTCCCTACTCTGAAAACACTTATATTTTATTTTACCTTTATCGTTAATTTTACTTTTCATATTACTGACACTGCGTTGGGACTACCTTGTCCATACTGTGTGAGAATGGTGCTGCTTTACTTCACTTCTCTTCCACTGTTATGGATAAGCATAGAAACGCAGTTCTAGATGCATGGTCAGGTGTAGTTCTCTGATGAAATATCTGACCATATATTTATTATAGCTATCATCAGATTTTTTGCATTTTTGCTACACCCCTTTTCCAACTATTAACTACATTTTCCCTCACCTCTAACTGGCTTTGCAATTCAGCTTATAATTGTATTATATAATTCATCTTAACATAAACGATATTCGCAATCTTTCTTTCGTTTTACAAACCTATAATACTTCTTTTTCCTGCTGTTCTCACCATTCTAGTTTTTGGCACCTTGTATATTTTGCACTCCCATCTTTGCATCTACATCAAAATATATCAGACTTGCTAAATCCTACTTGCATCCTTTACTGCTGCTTTGCGCGTTTTTGTGCAACTGTCACACATGACTTGTTTATCTTTATTTTTATCTATCAACTGCAACTTTTGGACTAAACTCAAGAGTTAGTATGACATCCCATATTTAATTAAGTTTTAGCCATCTGCTGATTTGCGCGTTGCTATTCTTTAAAATACATTTAAGCAATATTTATACCCCTAGATGGATTTATTTTTACACATCTTGCCCTATACAATTTTTATCCTCCAACACTATGAATATAAAACCAACTAAGAATACGGTGAGTCAGCACTGCGTCATTTGTAGTGCTTCTAGAAAACGTGCTCCGTTCTACCCTTCTCCTGAGGATGGGCTGGTAAATCGTTCAGAGAAGAACCACACTTTTGGTCTTGACCTTCTAAATTTTGTACATTGCAAACCTGAACACAACAAGCGAATTCTAAATCAGACTATATCTTTCTCCAAATGCCACGATAAACGATACCTCACTTGTCCCTCTATGGGTAACCACGGGATTATCTACAACGCAGATTTCCCTACTTTCTGCAAAACTACAAATGTCATCTATCTGCTTATCTATA
This sequence comes from Mastigoproctus giganteus, assembly GCF_048544385.1. Classification (NCBI taxonomy): domain Eukaryota; kingdom Metazoa; phylum Arthropoda; class Arachnida; order Uropygi; family Thelyphonidae; genus Mastigoproctus; species Mastigoproctus giganteus. The sequence goes on along the minus strand of NW_028328312.1, from coordinate 29,352 downwards.
AAAAATGCAATCTCAATTATGTAGGACAAACATTCAACTCCCTAAATATCAGAATTAATGGACACAGGTCAAAAAGTAAAAACCTGTCCATAGGTAAAAACAACGACACAGATCGTGAATTGCTACACTTTCACCACCACCACAGTTTCAATAATGCTATCATTAAAATCTTAGCTGTTATTGAAGACAGCTTTATACGTGAATACTGCGAAAACATTTATATCTGTATACACAAATCCTTGTATCCACATGGACTCAATAACAAATTCTTTAATATATGTTTTTTTTTAGTAATAGCTCTCTAAACACCAAACGATGTATTCATAAATTTCTAACCTTAGTCATATTATGCGGACTCCTAAACCTGGCAACAGAAAACATAATCCATACAAAAATATAAAATAAAATTCGATTTTAAAAATATCCTTAGTTTTTGGGACAACACTACGCTTGATCTATCAAAAATCAGCCACTTTCTTTTTAGCATAAAAAAAAAAAAAACAATACTTAAAGCTTTAGTTTCATTCTGTTATAAATTCATGTTTGATAACATCCAACTAAACACATCATACAAGACATTGATCTCTATAGAACTGGTAATATTACAACTTACTGCATACAAATTTGCAATATGAAATTTTCACAATAAATGGTTGGACAGAATACCCTGATCTTCCTTGCTTAATAAACATAATGAATTACTACCTTCACATAGCCTGTACAAATTAAATATACTGTACATCATTGTTTCAATTATGATTCTCCATTACGTCTAAACATATGTAATTATAAATAACTTGCTACCAACATTAGAAATATTCTACTTACAGATCTCTCATGCCATTGCAATAATCTTGACTGTGCTTCATATACAGGGTGTCTCAAAAATATTGGTACAAACGTTTAGGGGACGTAGGTAACATCTAAAGGAATGTGAAACGCATCGGAACCCATAACCGGAAACGTCACCGTAAGTCGGTACACGGCGCTGTTCATCAGTTCGCGAAAGGAAAAATTTCTGGTTTACTCATTTAAGCAGTAGTCGCTGCACGAAGAGCATGCATCGATATACGAACTGTCAGCTGACAGACATGCACCTAGTGTATGGATTGGCAGAGGACTATGGACAGAGGACTATTCGTTGAGCGGCTCGCTCAACGAATTTATGGAGAACGCTTCCTAAACAGACATGTACCGGACCACCGTTTCTTTGCGCGTGTGCATCAAAATTTGTGCGATTATGGGCATTTAGATTAACAGGGGTAGTGCGGCCGGACCACGTTCGACGCGAACTCCCTCCATGGAAGAAACTGTGTTCAATGCCGTCCAGAATAATCCTACTACCAGCACACGTGCCGTTGCCTCTGCCTTAGGAGTGTCTCGTTGCAGTGTACAGCGTGTCTGGCACGATGATAGTAGTAGTGATGGCACTTTGAACCAAACTGACCAGGGGGGGGCGGTCTACCCCTGACCCCCGCCCGCTAGAGGGCGCAACAAACTGAACAGGGGGCGGTCTTCCTCCCTCCCTCTCCCCACCTACGCCGCCAGGTGGCGCTGCCGTCGAAACACTTTGAACCGATTTTGTCAGCGGGTTGTCTTCCACCCTCCCTCTCCCCACTTCAGCCGCAGGTGGCTGCCATCGAAACACTTTGAACAAAACTGACCGGGGGTTGTATTACACCCTCCCTCTTCTCATCCCCACCTCTAGGCGGCGGCACCGTCGCACAGTGTTAAAACATTCATGGTGTAACATGTCTTATGACGTCATAATCCTTTGTGGAAATTCTTGGAATTCAAAGAGAGGGTTTCCAGCTTCCCCACCCAATCATCTAATCAAGCAGCGTTCAGACCCCAATCAGAGCACTCAAACTCTGACAGCTCCAACTGCCACTATGGCCACAAATTCATCACTAGCTGAAACAGGGAGGGCCTCCCAAATTGAGTCATCACATCCGATCCTAGCCTCACCAGTTTCTCACATTCTCATCCCATCTTCTGCTCCAGAAACGTTTGCCACAGCACCTGGAGCTCCTCTTCTCCCCTCTGCCCTGGATCAACTGATTTTTTCAGGCCTTTCAGCTTCTAGTAGACTTGCTATTCCTGATACTGCTTCAGTCCCTGCGCTGGACTCCAATGATGCAGCCTCAATCCACCAGGTCATCTCCATGCTGCATAGGGGCCTGGAAAACTTTCTGAACCAGGAAACAAACAGATTCACCAGATCTGCTGCTAACTCCATTCAGGAGATGTGGGACAACTTAGAGTCAATAGCCACATCCCTGCTTATTGAAAATGCTAAGCTCAAGACTGCTAATGAGGAACTTTCCTCCCATACGGCTATCCTGGAGCAGGTCCTTGGTACCATCTCCAAGCTACCCTTGCCCTCAAGTGAAGGCCCAGAGCCTGTGAAGATGATAAAAGAGAAACAAAGTGGACCTCCATCAAAATCCTATGCTTCTGTCGTGGGGTCAGCACACCCATCCCTCATCAGTCAGCAACCACAAGCAGTCCTCCAGCGGATACAAGCCACTAAAAAGGATCAGTACATCCTCCTGCTGCGTGCATCTGAAGGTTCCCAACTTAAGACAAGCGAGGAGGTCAAAGATTTTGTCCAAACCACCCTAAAGAAAGACTTCAAAACACTAAAAGTTAAATCGCTACGTGTCATTCGCAATCGAGGAGTCCTCCTTGAAGCCACCAACAAGGAAGATCTGACCTCAATCTCCATGGCACCTGCTCTGCAGGCAGCTGGCCTGTCCAGCAACCCGCCTAAACGCACCGATCCATCAGTCCTTATTTATGATGTGCCCAATACCATCACTGATACAGAACTACTGGAGGACTTGTTTAACAAAAACCTTGACAAGTTTGACATCTCTTTTGAAGAGATTAAACAAGACATGGTGTACAGGTTCTCTCTGAAGGCTCGCTCATCTGCGGCATCACACCGCATCATTACAGTGTCCCCCAGACTCTTCAAGTACATCATGTCCCATGACAGAATCTTCCTGGGCTGTAGTGCTCACCGATTCAGACCCTTCACAGTACTAACAAAGTGTTTCTTGTGGCTTGGCTTTGGGCATACAGCACTGCATTGCACCCACTCCTCTCCTACATGTGGACACTGTGCCCGCAGTGGACATGTGCTTGCTGAATGCCCATACAGGGATGAAAGTCCTTGCTGTGCTAATTGCAAAAGGAGAAAGAAAGAGCATGGCCACTCGGTCAGAGATGCAGCCTGCCCAGAATATCAAAGAGCCCTAGACCTGGCAAGACTAAGAACCCGCGATGGATGAACCTGTTCTAACCCTCCTACAGAAACAGTCAGACGATGATAGGCCACCACAACCACTCCCAATATATTCAACCTCAGTAAACTCTAGGAACAAGAATCCCTTTACAAAACTTAGAATAATGCAAATAAATGGTCACCGGTCTCGGGCAGTTGCTGACGAAATTAGAAGAGCAGCAGAAGAACACGCAATAAATATAATCTCCATCCAAGAGCCCTATGCCTCCAGAACTCCCATGTCCAACAGTGATAAAGGTACCAGGCAAGGTCCCTTGCCTGGTACCTTTACTCCCTTTCCCCTGGTGGAGAGGAGGAGACAGTCTTGTCTCCTCTCCACCCCTGCCAACCCTGATTCTTCTCCTGGTGGAGCTTGGGCCTGCCTCACTGAAAATCCTGGGGTCGCCTTCTCTATCGTCCCCATACTTCTGTCTTTTCCCCCCAGCCTTCAGTCTCCCCCCTACTCTGCCTAATACGCCAGCGTATAACCCCACACAAACTGCAAAAACTTAACTTCGTCCAAATTAAACCGCATACACCTCAATTGGCTTTTCTAATTCCAGCGCTCACCCCTACCGAGTATTTTTTTTTTTTTTTTTTTTTTTTAAGTAGTCACTGAAATCTCAGGAAACTAGGTGGCAGGGCCTGCCAGAGTAAAACTTCATTCTGTGTACCTGGTCTGATTCCACGAGGCCAAGTGTGGACAACGTTGGGCCTCAGTAGGGGTCCAGCGGCTAAACGGCCAGATGAACAACGATACACAACACTACACATACAAAATCCACACACTTTTAAATCTCTGGCCTTACCAGTGAACTGGTACACCTACAATGAAAGCAACGCGGAGATGGGGGAAACCCCTGGTCCCGTTAGACATCAATACACTTTATACTTTACATCCGATCTTCTTAAGCCGCTTGATTCTTGGCTCGTCAAAGACACTTGTACGACCGCACTGGAACTCCGGTTTCCACCCTTTTACAGTGTCATAGGATGGACAATTCTGCCCATTTCTTCGTCAATTTCCTGAGCTTTCTTGCCCTTCAAATGCAGAAACTTGATCATTGCTCGATACTCCACTTTGTCAACCACATCATCCTTCCTCAGTTTCCGGGCTCCGCCTCTTGTGTACGATCGCCTATGGGAATGAAATTTCACATGTTAGTTATTGAATATGCAAACAACTTATATTAAAAACGGTATCTTCATCCTAATGTTTTATCTAGGTCAGGTAAGAACATTTGATAACTCATCGTATGTTTTACATCCGGAAAAAAAAATTGAGTAATCAAACACTCTCAGCGCTCCTGTAAAATATTTATCAAAGCGTCCGTGATTCTTGCCTTTTCTCTCCGTGAATCCATCAAGGACCTGCCAGGATCCAACCCCTATATTGAGGAAAGAGCTGTTAACACCACGCGGCACAGAAAAAGCGAACCCAAGGTATACCAAATGTAGCTCAATAGGTAAATTTGCTAGTTCTCTCCTTTAAAGCTGTGGTCGAAGGAATCCTGCATGTCATACACATCCTGAGTAGCTTTTTCCGTTGATTTAACTGAGCGTCCTAGCTCAGTTCAGTCAAACTACTGTTAGATTTAAGCGCTCAGACCAAATTGGGTCTTACGTTGCCATTGGGATAAATACACATTCATATTAATTATTCCAGCATCTTTCTCCGCGTGGATAGCATAGTTGGTAGAAACGCCGTCCTATTTCCACCCTACTGGGTAGAAATGACCTGAGTTCTAATTCAGCCGGTGGCGTGAGGAATTTTTATTAGCCTTTTTCAAAACGTGGCAGAGTTAGTAAGTCTCAGGCGATGGTAGAGTGTTTTTTTTTCCTCACAGAAACCCGGAATTTTCGTCAAAAAAACGGAAAATCGACCACAGAACAACCAGATTACAAACGTAGAGATGACAGCAAAAATAAGACCCCAACGCAACAGAATGACACATCTGAGGTCTGGTGGCTGATGAAATACCAACTTCGGGTAAGGATTGGAAAGACCTCGTTTCCGGGGTGGCATTGGTGGACAGCCCCTGTCTATATACGAAAAGAATAAAGTGAATGATCTTCAGAGCAGTACAACGATTAGAGGAAATGATGTTGATTTGGGTGGTGTTAGTGTTGCCAGTACTTCAGACTTACAGAGGAGAACGTTGTCGAGGGATGTCAATATCTCAGTGTGGTGCGTAACACTATTATTATTATTTACTCGATTTATTACTTATTCTTCATCCCTGAACAGCCTTCGGCTAGTAGGGTCCCTATATACTGTTGCACAATATAACTTAGAAAGTAAACATACATAAGCATTAGTTTCTATAAAATAAAACAAGTAACATTCAATACGAGTAATTAGAGCACGTATTATTTGCAAGCTCGTGCAAGATAACGCTTGATATTCTTTACAAGTAGTAAAGAATATCAAGAAATGTCTATTAACGAGACTCAACTTGATACCTACCCAGTCTTCTCAAATGGCATGCACAACTCCTTCTCCTTGCCATACTCGATGCTGAATGATGCACCAACGCCAGGGTTCAACTTAAATTTTAATATCGAACAGGAGTTTTTCGCTTTCGTCACTGACTTTAAAGAGCTCAAGAGAGACCTACAGTCACAGGGACAATATCTTGCAAACCAGATTAGTGGATTATACGAAAAATGGTCCGAGATATTTATTTTTCAATAATCTTTGGCAAATGGGTATGACACGCTATATGAAAAGTTGCAAGGTGTGCTACATGAACTTTCCGATTGTAAAATGGGCAATCTTGAATTAACGAATTTGCTATCTAACACTACAAGACAACACACGAAACTACCAACAAACTACAACTCGGGAGAGACCCTGAAAGCTGCATCGAGTGATCACGCGGATATAGATGATGCAATTCGTTGCTCGCCTGAGTCGAATTGTTTCAAAAACACAAATCCTGTCGAACAACGCAAGATGCCGTTAACTAGCAGAGAATTTGGCTTAAAAGGTCAAGAAATGTCGCTCGCAGGCAACGGCCAAATTTCTAATGATGCTAACGATCCACCGATTATCGGCTCCTATTAGGGCTTGCAAACCAGTTTTATAAAACCGGTTAAATCGGTTTTCATATTGAGTTGTTAAAACCGAAACCTAGCTTCTAAAACCGGATTCGAATATTTTCATAGTCAGCCCTCGAATATAGTTTTTTGTTACGCACATTTTCTTTTGTTTGTTCGTTTGTCTGGATTGTTCAACTGCTTTACGTTTTAAACATGTTTTTTATTTTATTTTATGTTTAGGTACGATTCTCATGGGCAAATGGCCCAAATCTAGGAGGGGTACCTTTTATCTTCCCACCTGTATCATGGCACGATGCAGGGGTACTCATTTACGACTGAGTGAGTCGGAGCGATAGCGTAAAAGAAAATGCTCAACATTTCTCCGTTCCATCTATCTTGTTCGCCAGGCAAGTTATGGAACGCGCCTTATTGATGGTTACCCACTAGAAACAGATTCGCTGAATATTGCATCAAATTTCAATCGTATAAAGTTTTTTGCTTCTTTATTCCTATTAAATTTGCGATCAAATGTTCTCCAAAAAGCAGCTTCATCAAATTTAGCTTTTATGTAATTTTGAAAATACAATAGATTTAATTGGGGGAAAAAAATTGCGAGTAAATAAATAAAAAATTTCTTTCGTGAAAATTTTGAAACTTGCCTCGTTTAGACTCTTCATTCAGTGCTTGGGGGAGTGACGCATAGTATTGTGCTTTTGTTATCTTCAATATTTTTATTTAAAATTGTCGGTGATATAAATTCCTACTAATTAATATTTATTACTCTTAATATGTCTAAGATGAAATCAAATGTATGGAATTATTTTGCTCGAAAAAGCAAAGATGAAGCACACTGTTCGAAATGTCAGAAGATAATGAAGTCGTCTGGAGGATCTACATCATCTTTGATGTTGCATTTAAAGAAAATGCATCAGATTGGCATTAAACAAGATAACAGCGAACCTCCCTTAAAAATGGTAAGAACATTAGAAAACTTTATCGTTAAAAAATCTATGGAAGAAGAGATTTCAAAATTAGCTGCTTTAGATGGATTTTCTTTTAATTCAATTGCCAAGAGTGAGTTTATACAATCAAGCCTTCACCTTCAGAGAAATAAATACGATAAATTACCACCAGCCGCAGTGAATGGAATTAAAAATATGGTTCTGAATTATTATAAAACTAAGAAAGAAGAACTCATTCAGCATTTCAAAAATTCATTGGTTTTGGATGCACGGTATTCATTGACTCTAGACTAATATACGTCTATACAAAATAAAAGGTATATGAATATAAATGTGCATTCAAAAGACAATCGTTGGTCGTTAGGTCTTATTGAGATTAATGGTTCACTTGATAGCAGAAGAACTGAGCAAATTGTGAATGGACACTTGAAGGAATTTGGTTTGAACTTGGATGAGGATATTGTTGCCTGCACCACCGATGGAGCAGCAATGATGATTAAGTTTGGCAAGCAAATTACGCCTAACCATCAACAATGTATAGCCCATTGTATACATCTATCAGTTATAGATGTACTTTATGAAAAAGCAATCAATTATGGTGCCACAGTCTGAGTCTCCCAAAGACAATGAAGAAAATGAAAATAATGAGAAAGTAGTGATGATGAAGAAGTTGAAGAAAGACAGCAAGGCATGCTTTATCAAACCGACTTTACCGATGAGCTCATTTATTTCTTCAATCCAATGGCCAATATTGAACAAACTCAGAAAACCCAATATCGCACAAACTCAACAAAGTCAGAAAAATTTGCAAGCTTTTTCGAAAATCGCCTACCATTCCAATGGCCTAAAAAATGACATATTACAAAATTTAGTTTAAGCAAAATTTAATGGGAAAGAATATAAACTTATATTAGATTGCAAGACTAGATAGGATAGCACATTCTATATGATTGAGAGATTTTTGAAATTGAAAAATTACATTCCAAATGCTCTATGTGCAGTACTGTCAACTGATGCTGTGTCTGACGATGACTGGAAAACACTCGAATTGCTATGTGAAACTTTGCGACCAGTTGAAATGATTCTGAAGACTATAACCTCAGAAGATACAGACTTACTTAAAGCAGAGTCTTCAATAGAATTTCTGCTTGCTAAGCTTGATACAGCAGAAAACCCATTTGCTTTAAAGTTTCACCAAAGCCTTATGCAGTGTTACAATGCAAGACGAAATTGCCAAACCGTGGCTTTGCTGAGCTATCTACGCAACCCCAAAAACTTTAGGAAAAAAGATTCACGTTCAAGAACTTTTGATTTTCCAAGTAAGCAAGTTTGGAAAAAGCATGCTGAAGAGATTTATCAGAGATTATTTGCAAAACATTCCGAAGGAGTCTTAGCGTTGAATGAAGAAACTGAAAATAAACGAACTGTTCTTTTAGAAGAAAACAAAGACTCGTCTAGTTCCGATGTTGGAGATACACTCATTCGAGAGTATGATAGTGTAATAAAAAGACTAACTGAAGAGCCATCAAAATATCCGAGTGAACTGGAAACAGCAAAGAATTTAAAATTTTGGAGGCAACTAGCAGTAGAAGTGAAAAGCTAGAGAAAATTTAAAGAGCACTGCTGACCATTAATCCAACAAGTGTCCAATCTGAGAGGGTGTTTTCGATCACTGGTCTATTTAACACAAAAATAATGTCAAGTCTATCAGGAAAAATGCTTAATATACTGTGTTTTTAAAGGATCATTTTCAGAAAAAAAGTTGAGCAATAAATAGTAAAGTAATTTCCCCAAGCAGTTTTTTTTCACATTATTTGTATTTATTTATTTTTATTGTTATTATAGGGCTTATTTTTTTGTTTACAATACGAGAAGATAGTTTTTATTCAAAGGATTTGAATACAATTTGTAATTTTGTATAATCTCAAGCCGGTTACTTTTTTGGAGCATTTTAATTTTTTATTTTTTTTACTATAAGAGGTGACATATTTTGTTTAAAAGATTTTATTACCATTTGTAAAATCTACCCAAGATAAAATAAATACCTGTGTTATAAGCTTTTAATTATTTTCCATAAGTCTGAGAAAATCGGTTTTAAAACCGGTTTTAAGAGTAAACTTCGGTTAAACTCGATTTTGAAATTTCTCGGTTTTATGCAAGCCCTAGCTCCTATCAAATACCTTTGGAATTACTAAGAGAAAATAACAAATCCGCCTTAAATACCGGGGAAAAAAATGCAAGCACTCAAACCCCTGAACAGGGGTGAAACTCTATGAGCATAAGCGTAACCAAACAGAGAATGAACTAACGTTAGGTGCAAAACGGAAGACGAGAAACGAGAAAGGACCTATTCAATTAAGAGTAACACAAGCTGAACACCCAACCTTAGAAACATGCAAAACCAGCAAAAACAAAGGGCGTCGGTTGGAAAGTGTAACTCACCGAAACAAAACTCAAATCTCAGAGAATGTAAATAAATATGAGGAAAATATTGATGCAGCCAAGGCACAGACAAAGCAAACTTATGCAGAAATATTAAAAAGGGATATGGAAAACGGCGGCGGCAAGGAGGAAGCAGATAACACAGACAAAATTGAAAGAATTTACTCTAGCAGAAAAAAAAAACCGGAATCCGAATTCTCAGCTACTAACCGGGCTTCAAAAAACAAAAAGCTTCAAGTTATTCCAAAGCTCAAGGCTATATTTGTTTCAAGGTTAGCTCCAGACACAACTGAAAGAGAATTACAAGAATACGTTAACAGTTTTTGTAAGTCAAATGTTCAGGTAACCAAACTGAAAGCAAGGTTTCCACAGGAGTACTCATCCTTTAAAGTTTCATATAGTGAGGACAACGAAGCAAGAATTCTGGACACTGATAACTGGACCGAAGGAACACTGATATTGCCTTTCCACAAGAATGTAAGTACAAGGACAAAATCAACAAACCCATCCTCACCTACGAATATTGAAAACGGAAATAAATAGCAACTACAGACAATCAAGAAAATACAGGAAAATAGGATTCCAGTTCGGCAAAATAAGAATAATTTACAAGATAATTTGCTATGTTACTATCAAAACGTGCAATGTCTAAACAACACCAACTATAAAGACACCTATTCCCTTATATTACAAGAAGACTATGACATCTACTTTTTAGTGGAAACATTGCTCACTCAGGATGTTAAGGACAGTGAATTGGTCCCACCGGGCTTTGTTGTTATTCGTAGAGATAGACTGCATAAGAGAGGCGGCGGGCTCATGATCGTCTGCCAAAAAGAGATTCCTATCTCAAAAATCAAAGTCTTAGCTAACATTGAAGGAATTTTTCTCCAACTGGGCAGTGGCCCTTATACCTGCTATGTTATGCTTGTCTACCTTCCACCACCTATAGATAACACTATTATGATGGAATTTGAGAACACTATGGAGCAAATTCTTGATCAACATCTGGGAATAGACCATTTAATTGTTTTAGGGGACTTCAATATGCCACATGCCTACAATGGATGTAATGCCAATCCAACTAATGTCTGGACACTTAAGGGTAGATTTCAAAAAATTTTCATCTCTCTAAATCTGAATCAGATCTGTGAATTTCCAACTAGAAATGAAAACTACTTGGATTTAGTCTTCACCAACTTTATTTTGGTGGTCTTTAAGCCAACTAATCTTTTCAAATCAGATCACATTCCCGTGGCCTTTTCCATCAAGAAAAGATCAGTTAAAGATACGGATTTAGAACAAAAACAGAAGCTCAATTTCAATAAAGTGAAATGGCCTGATATGAATTATGCATTTAAAAACTGTAATTGGGAATTACTATCTTTTTTTATTACTCCAAAACAGCCGAAGCCTTACAGAGGAAATAAAATTAAAAATCAATGATCCTCAAGAAGCACTGGACTGATTTTACCAAATCATTAATGAAGTAACTAACAACCTTGTTCCATGCTATAGTGAACCTGATCCAAATTACCCACACTGGTACTCTAAGGAACTAAAATCCCTACTCGCAAAAAAACGAAAAATGCATAGTAGGTTTAAGACAAATAAAGAAATATGCCTTTACAATAAATATTCCTCCTTAAGCAGACAGGTTAAAATGACATTAAAACAGGACTACAACAAATACTTGTGCTTTGTCGAAAGAAGAGTCTTCGAGGCAAAAGATATGAAGGCTATATTCAGCTATTTCAAAGCAAAAAATCAAAATGCGACTGTAAACACGTTAGATATTCCCAGTGAATTGTCATCTTTGTCTGAGGTAGACTACCTTGCTAGCAGCTTTGAAGAAATTTACAAAACAGATACAGCAGATGACGGGATGGAAGGTAACGAAAATTTTCCTCTCAACTACATTGATACACTAACAGCATTTGAAATCAACCAAGCAGAATTATTGAGCACAATCCACAGTATGAAAAAGGACCTCACACGAGGCCCGGACGGTATCCCTACTGTCTTGAAAAAAATGTGGAAGCACACTTGTAAAGCCATTACTTCACTTAATAAAATTGGTATTCGAGAGTGGAATTTATCCAGCTCAACTGAAAAAGGCCTTTGTTACCCCTCTTTACAAAAAAGGAGACCCATCCTCACCCAACAATTACAGACCAGTTTGTCAATTGAATACACTCTCAAAGATAATTGAATCCATTGTAATGAAGCAGCTATCTAACTTTATGAAACTTAATTTGTCAGATTACTCTCACGGATTTATCACGGGTCGTTCTGCACAGATATGATTTCGTTTCTTTCGAATATATCCCAGGCGCTTGACGAAGGAAAACAAGTCGACTCCATCTTCTTTGATTTAAGCAAAGCCTTCAACAAGGTAGTCCATCAGAGACTAATCAACAAACTGCATCACTATGGTCTCAAAGGATAGGCACTAAACTGGATTGAAAACTACTTGGAAGGTAGAGAAATGTCCGTGGCATTTAAAGGTCATATCCTTTCGGTCCTGAAATTGGTGTCCCACAGGGTTCATCCTTAAGCCCGTTATTATTTCTTATCTACATCAACGACCTGGCAAGCACCCTTGGAGACTACCAAATCAAAATCAACATATTTTATGACGACATAAAAATCTATAAAGCAATTCGCAGTACCGATTACTGCATCATCCTGAACGAAGCTCTTCAACGAGTTATTCAGTGGCTGAAGGAGAACAAAATGGCAGTCAATGAAAACAATTTTTTTTTTTTTTTTTTTTTTTTCTGTTTATACTCCGGGACGACCAAACGGTCAGAGGAGTTCACAAGATAGACAGAATACAAGAAACAGCACCGTATTCAGTAGTCACGGGCTTGAACCCCGGTCACTCAAGGCACTGATGAGCTTTGCTAATGCACACAAGAAAAATAAACTTCATTTTTCTTATAGTATCAACAACAAGGCAATCAAAAAAATTAGTACAGCCAAAAATTTAGGTATCTTTATTAAAGAATCATTTTCCTTTGATGTCCATGTCTCTAACATTGTGAAGGTAGCTAGCAAAAAACTAGGTTTCCTGAAAAGCATTAACCGAGACTTCAATCAGTTGGCACTTTTCATCTTTCTTTACAAAATCTATGTTAGGCCAGCCCTAGAATTGCCTCACAGGTCTGGTCCCCACATGTTGCTTACCAAAAATTAGAAATTGAAAATATTCAAAAAAGAGCAATCCAGTAGGTTTGCTTTAAAAGTGGCCTTGAATACAATGAGAAATCCTACCAAGAGTGGTGTGTATTCTTTGGACTCGAAACGCTGGATAAAAGAAGAGATAAAGCGGACTTACTCATTCTTAACCAGCTGTTAAAGTGTACCCTGAATTGCCCTCATCTCGTCTCACAAATAAATTTCAACGCTCCGACAAGAGCGTTAAGAAACCATCCACTGCTGAAACCATCCTATGCGAGAACAAATTATGGATACTACAACTTCTATAACAGGACTGCAAGATCAATGAACAAAGCAAATATGGAGATATTTTACACCCCCGGACACTTCAAGAGGCGACTGAAATTGCTAACCTCATCCGTTACCTGACTTAAAATGGACTCTTCTTTCAAGTTCTAAGACTCTGATTGTGTAATGTGTGTGAAGAAATACCAGTGCTCTGCCTTACTTCTACCTGTTCACTTAAATAGGACGGATGAGTCCTACTTTTATTTATTTAGTTTTATTTTATCTGTATATTTCAATTCACTAGTCTTCTTATGTACATTTATTTTTCTCTTTACTTTGGGAAATGTATACTCCAAGCTTCTGCTTTAAAACTGTGTAATAATGCTTTGTAGCTGCACCCTCAGGCAAGTTTGTTTGCTGTTTTGTAGCTGTTAACAATAATAATACACTCGTATATACAGTGACACAAGTAAAAGGTAGAGACATATAAACACATAAGCATCGTACTGAGTGGTCAGTGAATTATGACCACCCCTATGAAAACTGAATTCGACCCGTTGACCACGTGAGGTACGAGAGTGCGGAGTTCGTTGACCTACGTAACTTGGATATGGTATCTGGTTCAGTAGGTAGTAAAATTCCGAGCATGATGGGTAAAAGAAAAGATTTATCGGACTTTCATAAAGGACAGATTGTGTGTGCTGTACGAGCTGGTGACTCGATTTCCCAAATGGCTGAACTGGTGGAGAGCCGCCGTATTTAAAGTGTACCAAGTGTATCAGAATAGTCAAACAACGACCCAACGGCAAAACTGCAAAGGTCAGCGAAAGGTTCATGTTAGAGGTGAGCGCCGGGTCCGACGAATCGTACAGTCGCAGCACTGTTGAAGAGTTGATTACCCAATACAACGTGGGCCAAGCCGGAACAATATCTGGCATGACCATGCGTTGTACGCTCGCTCGTATGGGCTATACCAGCAGACAACCCTACAGCATCCTCTCCTAACGAAGGTCCATCGGCGTAAAAGACTCGCCTGGTGCAAAGAGCATGCAAGTTGGTCGTTAGAAGACTGGAAGAAGGTGTGCTGGTCGGATGAGTCGGGTTATTTACTCCATACCGTGGATGGTCGTGTATGGATTTGGCATTAACAACATGAGGCTCTTCATCCATCATGCATGGTATCAAAAGTGCAGGCCGGTGGAGGATGTTGTACGGTGGGGGCATGTTTCACTGGCAGGAACTTGGACTCCTGGTGCATGTGGAACAACATATAAGTGGTCTCCGCTATCGTCAACTGCTTGCTGACTGCGTACACCCCGCTATGTGTGGCGCCTCCGTAGCCAGGTGGGCAGGAGCAGCAGTGCGTAGCACACGCTTCTTGATTAGACCGGGGTTCGAGCCCGTGACCACCAAATACGGGGAATGCGGAAAGGTCAGGGAAAAACCACCGCATATCCCCGGAGCAATATGGCCTTAGTTGCTAATGCTCCTAAAATCTCAACAACAACAATCCCGCTATGTCACACTTTTTCCCGAATGGCGATGGTGTTTTCCAAGATGATAATGCGCCGAGCCATCGGGCACTTGTTGTGCTGCCATGGTTTGAGGAACACAGTTCTGACTTCCAGCATATTGATTGGCCTCCAAACTTCCCCGCTGACAATCCCATAGAGCACTTGTGGGACACTATGGAAAGGCATATCAGACGTCTGGATACACCAATCACCTCCATACTGCGTTGCTGACGGCATTACACACAGCTTGGTTGGCCATACTTCCCGAACGCTTTCAACATCTTGTGGAATCAATCCCACGTCGGATAGCTGCTGTACTGTGGGCAAAAGGAGGACCTGCGAAGTATTCCTGCCGTGAAGGCTACATTATATACATCCTTTTGTACAAAGATATTTATTTATTTTTATTCATTAGGTAGGTGGTCATAATTCAGTGATCACTCAGTGTATATAACTAACATACATATACATAATAATTTAAGACATGAATTATCATCAGCAGATTAGCGAAGTTGGATTATTAAAACAGATGTTCTGTCCTGCAGGAGATAATCAGGAAACTGCTAAAGCTGTATGTGATGTACATGTCCTGTATCTTCTGCAGCAATCTCTCTACAGCAGGAGGTCCCGTAAGCATTTGGAGAAAGCTTTGTTTGCAGCAGTGAATAACATGGTTAATTGAGCGTCGAATACGTAGTTTTCATTTATTTGCTTAATTATGGAAGGAGAGCCTCGTACTAAAAATGCAGATATCTGCAAATTATGCAAAAAGGAAATCAATAAATTAAACAAAAGTGTATATAATAAATGTTCGAAATGCAAATTCCAAATCTGCCAGAGCTGCTCAGGCCTTTTCTAATTAAGCCTATCAAGCGCAGCCCGCGCGAAATTGGTCGCACACTTCTGCCGGAAAAAGCCGGAGAATGATCAAGGGAGTCCTTCCCACTCAGCCTTGGCCTCTTCCCCTAAAGTGCTGCTCGACTCCCACTTAACGCCACCTTGCCCACTGCAGCGGAATAGAAGGCGGCAAGTCAGTGACAGCCAAGTGTATTTCACCCAGTTTGATGAACAGGTATATCTCAGCCAGCTTGGTAAAGAAAGCCATGGTGACATGCAGGCGGCAACGAGCACCCTAACTGATAACACAGAAGAAGGAAACAAACAGCAAGAGTCAACCCCCAATCCAGATTACTCTCTTCCTGAAGGAAACATCCCAGAACAGATTCATACGTTGCGTATGCAGCTGGAGAGCCTGATGGCTAAATCAAATAACAAGATCACAACAGGCCTCCGTAGTGAGGTTGTCAATATATGAACAAAGGTGGAGACTATATTAATGAACGCCCACGTGGAACAAGAAAAGGCCAACGCTAAACTGGAAGCTTTTCTCATGGATAGGGCAAACCAAATGCGACAGCGTGCCCCAACCTATGCAGACACGCTGAGGAAACCTGCCGATAAATCGGCAACCACTAGTAAACAAATGACAATGAGGAAAGAAACCGTTTTACTCCAGCAACCAAATCTTGTCATACTAAAGCCTGCTACAGATAACGCCCCCAAGACAAGTGAGGGAACTAAAACAACTGTAATCACCAAGTTAAACGATGATCTGAAAACCACAAAGACTAAATCAATCCGCAAGACCTGAAACACCGGAGTAGTTATAGAAACGGAGACACAGGAAGGGTTAGCCAAAATCCTCAGTAACCCAAAAATTCAGTCGCTGGAACTAGTGGCTGAAACTCCAAGAAAAAAAGCCTGGCAATAATAATTTTTTATGTCAACAAAGACCTGACTCCGGATGAACTTAAAGAGTAGTTATATTTTAGAAACTTACAGGAGGACTTTCCGGATGCGGAAATGGATCAACTAATAACCCCAAAATATAAAACAAGATCTAGGAATGGAAATGCCACTAACTGGGTGGTCGAGCTTACCCCATCAGTATGGCAAAAAAATAAGTAAACAAAACAGTTTACATTCAATGGAGAAGCCACCGTTTTAAGGAGCATGTGGCTATCCCCAAGTGTTTCAGTGCTGCCGCTTCGGCCACACACCACACACACACACACACACACACACACACACATGCACACAGACTGACCCAATCTGCGGGCACTGTGCCGAAAAAGGGCACAAATACAACATATGCCCTAATAAATCCGCAGAACCCGTCTGTGCGAACTGCAAGGCACAACATGACCACTCAATCATGGATAATAAATGCCCTGTCTACCTAAAATACAAGAGCATACACCAGGCTCGAACCGATTATGGGTACGCCGCATAAATGCTATAACACCAAGGAGATTAAATTTTTACAAATTAACGTGCAGCGTGCTCGAGCGGTAGTAGACCAAATAAGGAAAAAAGCTGACGAAGAAAACATCGACGTTATCGTAATACAAGAGCACTACACGCATAATAAGGAAGTCAGGGGTACCCCCTAACTTACAAGATCGCCCAAGTGGATGGAGGTACCCCAAGGGCCGCTGTAGCGGTCCGTAATCCTAATATTATTGTCACGAAAATCGTACACTTTTGCTACAATCAGAGAATTATATGTTGTACAATCGTAAATTATATAATTCTCTAGGAGAATTATATGTTTTCTCGCTGTATTGTAGGCCAGGAGAAGACATCCTACCTGCAATCAGATACATGCATGGAGACAATCCTTGCAGAACTTCCCAACGCAAAAATCGTCATCGGCGCTGATGTTAATTGCCGCTCCCAGCTGTGGCACAGTGAGACTGGAAACCGACGTGGGAATGGCCAGCGACTGGAGGAATTCCTTGCAAATTCCACTCTCATCATAATAAATCAACCAAACAACCCAGCATCCTTTTCCAGTACTCTTTGGGAGGCCACAATCGATGTAACCCTTGCAACCAGATCACTGGCACGATATCTCTCGAACTGGACGGTACATGACTCATGGACAACATCTGACCATCGGGCCATTACGTTCCAGCTGAAACAGTCCATTGCTTGCTCACCAATAATCAGACAGATAATGCATAGATATGCCCTCTCCAAGGCAGACTGGAACCTCTACAAGCAGGTGCTGGCCGACTGCTCTCACAGGCTTCAAGTAAGTGATGTCCAAGCACTAAATCCAGACCAACACCAACATGCTGTCACAGACATGATCACATTGGCCTGCAACATCTCCATCAAAAGGAAGAACCCCAAACTGGGTGCAGTCCCTTGGTGG
Source organism: Mastigoproctus giganteus (assembly GCF_048544385.1). Taxonomy (NCBI): domain Eukaryota; kingdom Metazoa; phylum Arthropoda; class Arachnida; order Uropygi; family Thelyphonidae; genus Mastigoproctus; species Mastigoproctus giganteus. The sequence goes on along the minus strand of NW_028328312.1, from coordinate 11,433 downwards.
GGCCCTGAGCAAGAAGCCCTAAGACGCGAAGTAAATCACAGACGAATAACTTTCCAGCGCACTCGCAGATCATGGCCAGAGGATGAGGTAGAAGCTATCAGGCCGCAGTACAGGGAAGTCCGAAAGAGCTACACCGCATTAATTAGGAAGCGCAAACGAAAATCGTGGGAAGACCTTGTTTTTACTTTTGACAACTCGGATCCCTGGGGGGTAGTCTTCAAGGTAACTACCAACAAGCTTCCCAGAGGTGAAGTGATTCCATCCACAAAGACCCCTCTTGGAACTATAACCACGAGTTGGCACGCATCGATAAATAACATACTTGATGTAATATTCAAACAGCCAGCTGCTCCATCCACTCCGCAGCAAATACAACTGTGTGAAGACAACAAAAGTTACACCACACAACAGCAGGAGCCTCCGTTCACAGCCGAAGAACTCAGTATCGCAGCATCAAAACTGAGAGAGAGAAAATCACCGGGACTAGACTTGCTAGAACCGGAAATTGTAAAAAAGGTGACAGAGTACAATCCAGAGCTTCTCCTTAATCTATTTAACCATTGTCGCCAGCGTGGATGGTTCCCAACAGACTGGAAAATGGCAAACATCAGGCTAATTTTGAAAAATTCCATCAAACCCCATGACCAACCAGATTCCTATAGCTCTCTTGTCAGTAATAAGCAATTTGTTTGAGCATCTTCTAAGACAAAGAATAGAAATATATTACAACAATGCCAACTTACTGTCCCCAAATCAATATGGATTCAGAAAGGGTCGTTCCATTGTTGATGCACTGGAGAACATCACTGAAGGCGCAAAGAGCACTGACAGAAAATATTTCTTAGCCATCTCAGTAGATTTCCCGGGGCGTTTGACGCACTCTGGTAGGCAAGCGTCCGCGGCAGACTCCGTACAGCAAATCTCCCTAGCAACCTGTACCAATGCATAAAAAATTATCTATCACAGCGGAGCCTAACCGTCCGGACACCATATAGCAAACTTACGCGCCAAATCTACAGAGGATGTCCCCAGGGCTCTGTTCTGGGTCACCTACTATGGAAAATCGTACTTCATGAGTTCCTGAACATAGACCTGCAGAATGTCCAATCTCAAGCATATTCAGACGACTTAGTCCTTACCCTTTCCGCTTTTACTAGATTCCAACTGGAAGCCGCAGCAAATAGAGCACTAAGAACTTTACAGGACTAGGCCTGGTACAACCACATGGAAATCTCACCAGTTAAGACAAGCTCCATCCTGCTTTAAGGCTCTCTGAATGTAGCGAAGCCACCGCAAATCAAAATCCAAGGGAGAACTATCCGGTTAACAACTGAGATGAGATATCTTGGAGTGATCTTGGATAGGAACGTATCTTTCACACCACACTTGAAATATCTACATACCAAGATTCGAAAATATACTGCGCTAGTGGCAAGAATCGCACGTCAGGACTGGGGACTGAAGCGACGCGCACTCACCCTCTTCTATAAAGCTATGTTCACCCCCATGATCACTTATGCATCTGGTATCTGGTTTTCAAAGGCCACAACAGCAAGAACTAAATCCAGACCAACACCAACGTGCTGGTCTGGATTTAGGAACAAGAGGAAGCTTGACTCGATTCAATGTGTCATCCTGCTCACCACTACCCGGGCACACGGTCTGCACACATGCCTTGTAAGTGTTGGCCATCTAAGCCATCTCCTGCCTGGATTTTACCACCGACCCCTCAAATAACATCAAGGCCGAGAAGAAGCGCCTCACTGCATACTTTCAGCAGGTCTGGCAGTCTAGGTGGACAGTCTACAAAAGGAGAAGTCACCAGAAAATTCATTCCTACAATAGCAACAGTATACCCAAAATCTCCCACATGGTTCTCCCCTGGCCTATTCGTCACTTTTTTTGTTAACTGGCCATGGATCTATCAGTCAAGACTAATACTCAAGATTTCTAAGAGGTACAAGCTAAAGATTATAATGATTTATGCACCAACATCGAGCCATGATGATGAAGAGGTTGAAGAAATGTACACTGAAATTGAGAGACTTCTAGATGAGCAGAAAACCCACTACACTATTAGTATGGGGGACTTCAATGCCAAGGTTGGAAAAAGGCAAAACAGCGCAGAAAGAGGAACTATAGGAAATTTTGGAATTGTTGAAAGAAATAAAAGAGGTGAAAGACTTGTGGAATTTGCAGAATCTCAAGGAATGTCAGTAATGAACACTTTTTTCAAGAAAAGGGTGAACAGAAAGTGGACATGGAAGAGTCCAAATGGATTAACAACTAATGAAATCGACTTCATCCTCACTAACAGAAGATATATTGTGACTGATGTTACCGTCCTGAATAAGGTAAATGTTGGAAGTGATCACAGAATGGTAAGATGTACACTTGATATAGATGTAGGAAAGTAAAGGAAAAAACTGACTCGAGTAAATAATACAAAGGTCTTTGAGATAACAGAAGAGGAGAAAAAGCAGTATGTACTGGAACTTAAGAACAAGTATGAGCTTCTGCAGACTGCTGAGGACCAAGATATCGACGAGGAATATTACAACTTTTTGAAAGTGATAAAGCCCAAGAAACCTATAGGGAAACAGAAATCCAAAGAAGAAAAAATTAGTCAAGAAACACTTTACATGATGAACCAAAGACGACAAATGAAGAGCAAAGAAAACACTGACAGGGAGAAAATTGAGTATACTGAGTTATGCAAAGCCATTAGAAAGAGACTCAGAGAGGACATAAGAAGATTTAACATAAGAAAAGTAGAACAAGCATTAAGGGAAAACAAAGGATTTAAATCAGCAGCCATGAGCAGTAATACAGAAAGACAAATGATACTGAAACTGAAGAATAGCGATGGTGTACTTATAAACAGCAGAGAAGGCATAATTCAAATAGCAGAAGACTACTATAGAGAATTATACAAGGAGCGAGGGAATGATACCAGTAGTGGGGAAGATGGATTGCAAAGTAGCAACACATACAACATACCCGATATTCTTCCTGATGAGGTAGAACATGCATTGAAGAAAATGAAGAATCGGAAAGCCCCGGGGGAAGATGAAGTTACTGTAGAGTTGTTAAAATTGGGAGGAAGAGACATAACACAAATACTGGCAAGGCTCTTCACAAAGTGCATTAGAAAAGGTGCGATGCCTAAGCAGTGGAATAATGCAATCATAGTTTTGCTGCATAAGAAAGGAGATAAATCAGAAATTGGAAATTATAGACCAATTAGCTTGTTATCCCATATCTACAAGTTGTTCACAAGGGTCATTACTAACAGATTAGAAAGAATACTTGATGAGAATCAACCGAAAGAGCAAGCTGGCTTTAGGACAGGATTCTCAACTATGGATCACCTTCACGTAATATCACAGCTAATGGAGAAAGCAAATGAATATAAAACACCATTATGCCTGGCATTTGTGGATTATGAAAAGGCATTTGACTCCATACAGCATAAGGCAATGTTTCGGGCACTGCAAAGACAAGGCATAGATACTCCATATATTATGATTTTGAAGAAAATATATGAGAGTGCTACATCCTTTATTAGACTAGACAAAGACAGTAGCAAATTTAAAATCGAGAAAGGAGTTCGACAAGGAGACACAATATCTCCGAAGCTGTTTACTGCTGCCCTTGAGGAAGCTTTCAGAAGATTAGACTGGTCGCAGAAAGGAGTCAATGTGAACGGAGAGTACCTAAACCATTTACGATTTGCAGATGACATTGTGGTCATAAGCCACGATCCCAAAGAATTAGAGGAAAATCTTAATCAGTTATGCACAGTTAGTAAGGATTTTGGACTAAAGATGAATATGGCTAAAACAAAAGTAATGATGAACAAGTATGCCACGGAAAGGGAAATAATGATTGAAGGAGCAGTAATTGAAAAGGTGGAGTCATATACTTATCTGGGACAAGTTATTAGCTGTAATAATGATAAATGGCTGGAAGTCAAGAGAAGAATAAATTTTGGATGGATAGCATTCAGGAAATAAAGTCACATACTGAAGAGCAATATCCCAGTTTGTCTGAAACGTAAAATAATGAATCAATGTATACTCCCCACCATGACTTATGGAAGTGAAACTTGGGCACTCACCAAAAGAATGGAAGAGAAGCTAAGAACTACACAGCGAAGAATGGAACGAATTATATTGGGAATCAGACTGTTAGATAAGAAGAGAAACACATGGATTAGGCAGCAAACTCAAGTAAAGGACATTCTTATCAAAACTAAAGAACTAAAATGGTCTTGGGCAGGACACATAGCTCGAAGACATGATGACAGATGGACTAAGAAAATAACAGAATGGTACCCAAGAGGAGCTAGAAGAAAACCTGGAAGACAAAGGCGGAGATGGATAGATGAAATTCATGAGTTTTTGAGTAGTAAATGGATGACCAGTGCTCAAAACAGAAGGAACTGGAAAGTTGCTGGAGAGGCCTTCATCCTGCAGTGGATTGAAAATGGCTGATGATGATGATGACTCGGGATCACCGAAACCCCACAATGGCTCTGTGGTTCCCTCGAAAGTTGGAACCACCTGATGTACGAGTGGGAAATATATCTAGATTTGAGATGCCTCCTCATGACTAGGACAAATTACCTTCTTAAAAACCAAGAACAGCACTTCCTCGAAAGAGAAGAAGATTACGTCACGTTTATGCGCTACGCACAAGACTTATTCGCACAACGGAAGACTTTACCATGGATATAGCAACTATTCCGATCATTGTTAAAACGAAGAGAAGACAACCACCTATATTTTGGGAATCAATGCAGAGGCCTACCAGCAAATGAGACTACACCACCACCAAATCTAAGAAGATCCAGTATAGGACAACCACAACTGCATTCCTATTTATATCCCTACTGACACAGACACAGATCACCGGATGACATCACCACTGAAATTGACATCACGCCCGGAACCGAATGAGAAGAGCAAGAAGATTCTGCCAAATGGCGATCACGCTTGTGCTCTCTTGCACGGCAACTTTTGTCCCACTTCCGTCCCTTACTTTCGCCTGATGGATGTATTCCATTGTACCTGGGGGATGCCTTCTTCTTCATCCCCCATATTTCTACCTGTCCCCCCTTTTCTTTTTTTGACTCTAAAGCCTATCCACTCTAACTCTCCTTTTTTTCTTTTTACATTGGTCTCTGTCAGGAAGCTTAGGCGACCCTGCAGAGACTAGCCAGAGAATAATGGGCAGCCTGGCTACCTCCTAGCGGTGTGTGCGGGCAACGTGGGGTTCCATCAGGGGCCCTGCGGCCAAATGCCAGGACACCCAACAGGACCCAACATAAAACTACGTATTCAACACAGAACACTTTTCTGTCATTTACAGTATTCTGTATTTCCTCACAGTGTACATATGGTGCAGATTTGGGAAACCACAGGGGGCGCCTGATACTAATACTATGCACACTATGTCCTGTATCTTCTGAGATCTGTCCGCTTTATCATCGCTGAACTTGTGGGTGTGAATCTTCATGGTGTTCTACGTTTGGGGGATGTTAGCCGGAAAAAATCTTCGACCAATGGTTAAATTCTGTAGCGAGCTTCTTAGAATCCACGAGTCATTGTAAAATACGCGGAACAGCCTGCAACAAGATTGTGAACATTTGGGTCATCAAGACAATCGGTGAGGAGCTGACAGAGGTTATGTAGCTTTACTGCCATGAGCAACTGATTCGAAGTGGTGCAATCAATGTTTACACCCCAAATCGGAACAAGACGTGTTTGTATATAGTTAGTAGCAAGTTTGTGATTGTTTACACCAGTAATTTCCTATCTTATCGCCCAAATTTTGACAGAGTTTTTGCCTTAGTGTTGGCGAAGTGCCGTTGGAAGGTTAGGCCTTCATTCCTCGTAAGCCCTAGATCAGTGTGATGTGAGACCTTCTGGACCTTAATAACGTTGATGTATAAGTCTATGTTTAACTTTTTCTTCAAGTTGGTGAAAGATGTTTGAGCTGATTTGTCGGGTTTATGAATAGGCCAATATTCTGAAGATAAAGGTAAAGTTCTTCTATTAGGGTGGTGGTATGGGCCTTTAACAGAGTCAGATTTGTCTCCGTGTTTGGACGAGATGAATAGTTTTATATCATCTGCGTTAGTGCTGCAATCAGGATACATAGAGATAAAGGGGTCCAGAGAGACAGAAAAACGTATGGCATAAAGGACACCACCTTGGAGCATTCTGTAGATGTTGCAGTTCGCTTTGAAGGTCCTGTGTTCAATCCTCAAGTGCCTCTGTTTGAGAATGGAGACGAGGACGTTTAATAAGTCTCCCTGAATTCTAAAATACCTTTCAAGAATTGTAATCAAGGTATTGATTGAGACATTGTCGAAGGCAGCTTTAATGTCTAAAAAGATTACATCAATCTGTTCTTTGGCGTTCAGAGTCGTTTGGATCCGAAATAGAGCGTCCATTAAATTTGTGACAGTCGATCTCTTTAGAATCTCAGTGTGTAAATATGGTGGTCTTCTCCAAAAACAACTCCGAAAGACAAGAATTGGCAGCAGAGTCTTATCGAACAGTTTTAATACATTGCAGCTTATAGAGATCGGACGAAAGTCCTTGTCTTTTGGATGTTTGACTTTAGGTACTGGTTTTACAATATAATGTTTCCATATTTCTAGAATAACTGCAGTGTGAATGATTTCTCTAAATATGTGTAGCAAGAACTGAATGATAAATGGACACCTGAATTTCACGATGAAGAGAGGGAACATATCAGGGCCAGAAATAGATTTATTTGGGAGACTATTTAATGTCTGAATTACATTTTCTTTGGTTACGATGCTTTCTATAAACAGAGGTCAGTTATCAAGATTGGATCCGGATGTAGTCATGCTTTATTGATGTAATTTACCAGCCCACTGGTATTGTCTGCCCCAGAAGACTTAAACTTTAGCTTGGGATCTGTAGAGGTTCCGAAGGTACTGCTCGTCCATTCCCTCAATAAGGTTTCATCCACGGTGAAGTTGGAATTTTTGTGGCTATTGATTCTTTTAGACTGATTAAACTTTTTAGAATAGAAATGTGACACGAAGAAAAGTCTGTCAATCGCAGAATGAGCGGGCTGATCTATAGAGGGTTACCCGAAACATTGAAATGTACTCGGTACTATTTTAGAGTGGTCATTGTATTGATCGGCCAGACGCGCTAGTTCAAGTGCGGTTAGTGGTTCTGAACCAATTCAACGACCTTCGTCTCCAGTGGTGGAAGTTAATGCCAAATTTGAACCAGACTTCGAACCACATAAGATCATCCAAGATTCAAGTGATGATCAGAGTCCTATAGTGGAGACGGCTATGGTAAGAGATCTCTATGTACTGTGACTGAGGTTACTACTATGCTAAAATCTAGCAACCAGGATTTCCTTTTTGATAAAAAAAAAAATGGTGGAATGGTGGAGTAGATAGACGATGAAAGACATTTTATGAAGCTGGCGGCTTTGGAAAGTGCAGCTATTGAGCTGGCTGTCCAGACTGAAAATTTCAGCCAGAAAATCTCTTTTCTTGGTGAAAACTTATCAGGCGGAAGTAACTTGGAGTAGCTATTGCTAAATTGAATGTTAAGAAATGCCCAGGTCTTGATGTGATAGAAAACAAAGTTTTGATAAAAATTTTTTACCTTTGTCCGCATATATTGTTAAAAATGTATAACAAATGTTTGATCGAGAGAAAGTTTCCGAGATCTTGGAAGATTGCTCTGCTTAAGATCCTGCATAAGCATGGTAAGCCTAAGGGGATCCTCGATCATATAGACCGATTTCTCTGTTGGCTAATCTTGGCAAGTTGTTTGAAAGGCTGCTGGCTCCTCGAATTGTTGATATGCTGAATGAAGGTCATGTTACCTCGGATTGCCAATTTGGTTTTAAACGGGGTCACTCAACTGAGGAAGCTATTTTGACATTAATCAATTACATAAAATCCTCTCCTGAGAAGTATGTCTTGGTTGTGTTTGTGGACTTCGAGGGTGCTTTTGATTCTGTGTGGTGGGAGAGTGTGTTAACATCCTTAAGAATGTCTCGATGTGACAGATACATATATGGAGTAATTCGTTCTTACTTCTGTGAGGGTCTGTGCAAAACATCTGACATTTGGAAAATATATCAGTCGAGGGTGCCCGCAGGGTTCTGTTTTGGGTCCTATATTTTGGAACACAGTTTTGGATCAATGGCTGAATAGGCCTAGTGCCTCAAGATGCCTGCAGGTGGCGTACGCGGATGACCTGGTTGTTGGAGTTTCTGGTGGGTCTAGATTGATGCTGGAGCAGGGAATATGAGAAGTTCTGAAGGACCTTTATGAGTGGGCCTCCTTAAACAAATTAAAAATTTCATCTAGGAAAACTAACTTCATGGTGTTTAAAAAACATTTTGATTATAACCGTCCGCCCAGAGTATTGTTAAATGGAAGACAAATTCCTTTTGTGTCTAGCACTAAATACCTAGGAGTTATTCTGGATGACAGGTTAGGATTCCATTTGCACGTATCACACCTCAATGATAAAATCAAGAAATTCACGTCTTCGGTGATTAGAATCTCCAAAAAAGAATGGGGACTTAACAAACGAACGATGTCACTGTATTACAAAACTATCTTCCTGCCAATTGTTGCTTATGCGGCTGGTGTGTGGTCGGGATCAGTGATTAAAGTAAAAATAAAAACAAACTCATGTCATTACAAAGATCTATGTTGTTGGCGCTATTGCATGCCCCGAGGACGGTATCTACGGCTGCTCTACAGGTAATTGCTGGATCTATTCCTCTTGATCTCTACATTGCATATCGTGGAATGGTATTTGCTTTGAGAAAAGAAATCCCTACTAATTATTTGGACATTTCCATCAACCTGGATGCCAGTGTTAAGGAGGAGAAACTTAGAATCTGGAATAAACTAATAGAGATATGGAGGAATAGGTGGATTTCGTCGGAGGTCGGAGAAATAACTAGGAAAATTATTCCTGCTGCGGACTTTGCTACTTCTAAAACAGTTTCGTCATGGTTTTGTCCTTCAATGTTCACCAACTATATGCTGACAGGACATGGGTCCTTTCGAGACAAATTATGTTCATGGGGTCTGGAGCCAGATCCGTGGTGTTCTTGTGGTGATGCGGAAACTTGGCTGCATACTCCGTTTCATTGCCAATTTTATAACGTTGAGAGGCGTCGTCTTTTCGAACTGATTCCCGATCTAGCTGAAAACAACGTGCAGGTGTTTGTGAACGGAGTGTCTAATTTTCAGGCATTGCAGGTTTTTGCTGCTGCAGTGTTCTCTAAGAGATCAATTATAAGGAACCTATCAGAAAATGAACTGGCTGTGTATGTTGGGAGTTTTGCTTGATTGCATCTGGGCTGGGAGCCTCAGACCTGGAAGCTTGTGTCAATAGTATAGCACCTTCTCTTTGGGTGTAGAAACAGGATAATGTTTCGAAGTGTTACTGTAAAGTTAATGTCATTCTAAGTGTATGTATTGATATTTACATGTTATTTTTATTTTTTTTTTTTCGCCGGCCTCCAAGTTTGGGCAGCCTTGGGGGCAGGAATGTTGGCACCTACCAGTATAGCACTACTTCCGGTAGGTGAGGGATTTGTGCATTACAGCATACTCCGAGAATGGTTGATCCAGATGTTGGTTAATCCCTGGTGGAGAAGATTTTTCAGGCCTGTTTTGCAGACGTTCTGAGTTTTTACAGGAGTAAAAGGTGGAGATGGGCTTATGTCTAGGAGCCACCCTTTATATCAGGACACACACAATCAAATGTACAGAAAGACTATAGTATATATAAGAGTATGTATAATATCTGTATATAAATATTGTATAAATTGATTATTGTATATTTGAGAATGTATATACAGTTGTGTGTTAATAAATAAAAAAAAAAAAAAAAAGGCGGAAGTAAGTGATTTACAGACTTTCACTTTCAAAACACCGTCAAATATCACAAGTAGAATGGGAAAAAAGTTGTCTCGTGAAGCAGCTAAGAAAGGTCAGCCGGGGGGAACGGGGCAGCAAAGCATTATTAACGAAGGGAATCATTAACGAGAAATAGTAACGATGGTAATTATTGCATTATTATCAAAGCCACAGATAATTCGTCTTTGAAGTATGTGCAGAATTCAATGGGAAACGTGATGAAGGAAATGCTGCAGGCGGTCAAAGTAAGAATGTGACAGATTGTTAAGGGATTGTTCTGCAAATGGAGAGTGAAAACGATAGAACAAGTGAAGAAAATGAGTGAATTGGCGCTCAGGCGTGATTTTGTCGAAACCTATTCCTAAGATCATAAAATATGATGTCGATATGGATGCAGCAGAGTGAGAATAGATTAAAGAATTTTATGATAGATATCTTAGTAACATGGGTATAAGTAGGCTGGAAATTGGAGAGTGAGGTTTTAATCCAGTTCAAAAGGATTAACAAGGAAAAGATAGGGATAAACTGGATATTTGAGGTCTCCGGCCGCATCTATAGATATTTACAGAACCAGGGCAAAGATTATATAGGCTTGACATCCTACAAGCTTAGCGCTTTCCACTTAGTTACTATCTGTTATAATTGTCGATCTTATGGTCACACTGCAAAAACTTCCAGGCACTCTAAACCAATCTGAAGTCATTGCGGTAACAATGACTGTAATTACCGTAGCTATAGCAGCGCTGATCGGCAGCTATGTTGTGTAAATTGTAAGTCCACAGGACTCACTTTCCAGTTGTGATGGTGGGCAACGTGGGGTCCCACTAGGGTCCCTGCGGTCAAGCAGCCAGAGACACAACAACAGAACATAAGACTACTCTGACAAAAAGCAGACATTACACTTTTCTGGCTTCTTCACAAAGTACCAGGGCGCAGATGTGGGGAACCACCGGTGGCGCCTTTCAGAAAACATTATGCCATTTGTATGTCGCGCGGTAGGTATGTCGCGCGGTAGCACAGTGATATCCTCACCGTCCTCCCCACACCAAGTGAAAATGGCCCTGGTTCGTATCCCGCCGATGACGGGAGGAACTTTCATGGGCCTTTTTCACTCCGTGACTGAGCTTGTTGGTCTCAGGCGTAGATAGCAAGGTTTTTTTCTCGAAAGCTGGAGTTTTTTGTCCAACAAAATAGGCATCGACCAGAGAACACACGAAATTTACAGACACAAATACGGGTTTATGTAATGAATTACGGGTGACCTTCATATTTTATTTTATTTTATTTATTTATTATTATTATTTTTTTTTTTTTTGAATGCAGAGGGAAAAAATTTGGCTTCTGTCCTCAAGCTCAATTTCCAACAAAAAAACACGTGAAATATTTGGCCACTAAAATCCGAAGAGATGCAGCGATGATGAAACGCATAAGTAGAGCTGAGTGGAACCTGCAGCGCAAAGAAGCACTCTCCTTTATTTACA